>NW_026607282.1:125000-136290 GCF_029890125.1 Rhinichthys klamathensis goyatoka | reverse complement strand
TCTGATTAGGTTGAGCTGTTACAATTTAAAAATAATACTAGCATAGTGTGTGATATATTCAGCCGTCAAGAAGAAAGTTTCACTTCAACCAGGTAATCAAGGTTGGCAACCATGTCCATCACATTACTCATTGTCAGCATATGCATTTACACCATCAACATTAATGATCACTTACATAAGAGGAATTTAAACAATATCAAAATTACAATCGTGGCCTGTTGTCAAATGATACAGACCTCAAAGGGCATTTCATTACATATGTCACACAAAGAATGTTTATCATGCTGATAATTTTATTTAGTTATTTAATTTAGTTAATATTATCTTCTAACATTTAAAATTTCAAAATAAATTTTAGCAATCATCAACAGTTTCAATTGTGACTTATACAACCAGTTAAATTAAAGTAATTAAAAATATGAATTCAAATAAATGTACATTCTTTATTGTCAATATGGCATATACACAAGTATCAAAGTGAAAGTCTTGGATGCAATAATGTTGTGACAGGAAAGACCAGAATCCACAAAACATTACCTGCATACTATACATGTAATGCACAGTATTATCATGATATACATTACTATACAAAATGCACAATTACAAATACAGAATACATATTTAAAATTCATATACATTTTAAATGATGCTATGATTCTTTGAACAGTTCCTGTTATAGTAAAAGTAACAAAGCAGTGACTGGGTGGGTACAAGGATAGTCCGGCCAAAAAATGAGAATTCTCTCATCATTTACTCACTTCATGCCATCTCAGATGTATATGACTTTCTTTCTTCACATAAACAAATATTTTTAAGGAAATAATCCATCTTTGTGAGTCCATATAATACAAGTGGATTGTAATTCATGTACATATGACAGTTGGTCGGAAGTGATAATTAATAGTTTTAAACGGTTTACATTATTAGTATTTTTCTTGTCTAGCCTATTGTTTCACTCCAGAAGGCATTGATTCATCCACTGAGGTCGCATGGACATCACGATCACTGTGTGTGGTTTTTAAAGCATCTTTAGGACTCGCAGAGATGGATTACTTTCCTTAAAATCTTAATTCGTGTTTATCTGTAGAAAGAAAGTAAAATGCATCTGGGACAGCATGAGGGTGAGTAAAATAAGTGAGAATTGTATTTTTGGGTGAACTATCCCCTTAACATTCATATGCTGTTGGTATGCTAATCCATGATCAGCATAAACTAATATAAATTAAGTGCAACCTCTTGTGTACTTGTGAACTTGTGTTTTGATCTAGAGGAAATTAAAATATTTGCTTTTTTATAAAAACAAAATAAATCCGGTGTCTGAAGATCAAGATCCCAGTCATTCAAATGTGATGTGTCTGAACAAAGTAAGATTATTGTCTGATGTGGACAGTGTATCTCTGGTACTATCACTCCATCCTCTGTGTCAGCATCAGAATTTTGTTTATGGAAAAGTTGCTCAACTCCCTGGAAAATGAGAAAGGAAACATATTATAATCAATACAAACTGATTTGAACTCCCACATACAGTAACAAGTTGAAGACTTAAAATATTTATTTCAAACAAATTATATAATGTTTTAAGGGATTTTACAGTACTAAATATTTACATCTGAGTCATGCACCATTTATCATCTGTAATACTGTTGTGTAACCAGTAGATGGCTGTTATAGCCCTATAACATATATCCATGGCTGTGTATTCCCTAGTTGCTGGATGTTTTCAGTCATAATTACTTGCATGTATTAATTTTTGAATTTGGACATATATTTATTATTAAAGAGTATTAAATATTAAACATTTTTCTCAGACATGTTAATTTGAAGTGAACATTTTTGCATTATTATTAGTCAAATATGGACACAGAAAAAGCATTTTGTTACTTGTACTAGCTACATATAATAGCTTTATCAGTCATCTTTATCACACAAAAGTAATCAGAATAAATATTGTGACCAGGGTGAAACTTCAAAATAATTGTGTGTTTACATATCATGAACAGAGATGTGGTCTGTGGCCTGAGTTCAAAAACTCTGCATCACAAATTAATCAGAAATTGAGAAATTCAGGTTTAAATAGCTTTATTGGCATGGTAAAAAAGGCTTTACATTGCCAAAGTTGAATCAGGCAGTGATCGACAGCGCTCTGGTCCAATGGCATCGGTCATTGTCTGATACAGTACTTTTTGTACTGTAGGCTACACAGTACAGATACTGTACAGTAGTCTAGCCCAATGTTGTTTGGGGTGGCTGGGGGGAATATTATCTAATCGAAGCAACTATGATCTAATCAAAGACATAATCGTATGTAGATAAACAAGTCATGTAATGATTGGGCTAACAGTTGAATCAAGACAACACTGTATAATGTTATGGGCTCACTGAGCTCTAAAATGCCTCACCACCTTAAAAAGCAAGTACTGTATTATAAATAGTATTAGTATTGTATAAAAAACAAACAAAAAAAAGACTTACCACGAGTATCCAGTATCCTGATAGTGACGATGACTAATGATAATGATATCATTCGTCTGTAGGCTACTATTCCTTCTATAAGAAATCATCTCAACAATATAGTGGACCAGCAAATAAATATAGATACAAACTTAATATCAGTAAAATGAAATAGAAAGCTGCGCTTACAGACGCTCACATTCAAACACGTAAACACAACACTGACGTCTTCACTTCCAGGTCACGAAGCTGTCAATCAAAAACTCAGTAGCCAATGAGAACACACTGCTACTAGCCCCGCCCCCACAAGAGATATGTGTCAGAACTGCGAACGAAAACTCAGGGAGCGTAAACGAAAACTTCAGAAGCGTAACTGAAAACTCTGGAAGCGCATTTGTAAGTTCAGATCAGCGAAAGAAATATGAGAAATAGTTAGCAAAACATGCAGTGTATTAAGAACGAAGTAAAAAAATGTGCCCCGCGATTTATTCTTTTTCAGTTTCAAAGATATTTTTTTCAGTTTCAATTTATATTTTCATCAGTTTCTTGAAAAGTTACGTTCATTATTATTGGCACAAAAGTAATTCCATATTTTTGTGACTGTCTGTTTTGTAGATCATAAAAAGTGTGCCCCCCCCCATGAAAATGAAATGCCCCCCCATTCTATATGTTCTGGCGACGGCCCTGAGTGTGTGTGTGTGTAAAAAGAGCATTAGCAATTACAGAAAACACACTTCAGCAAAACATCATCAGCTCAAAGTGGAGGAATCATTTCTGCTCCCACATCTTTATTAATGTCACTGGTAGTCACTGTGTGAAGAGTTATTGGGTATAATATGTCTCAGTTTCCTTTATTTTGCTCTCCTCACTTACAGAAATACACTATAGTGTCCTGATCACACTAGTGAAACATATCAAAAATGATATCTGGTGTCTGAATAATGTTTGGTTTGACTGTACTGGGAGAAACTGGACCTCCAGTGAGTGTTTTACCCTCGGGTGTGTGTGAGATGTCTTCTCCTCTGTGTTTTACCCTCTGGTGTGTGTGAGATGTCTTCTCCTCTGTGTTTTACCCTCGGGTGTGTGTGAGATGTCTTCTCCTCTGTGTTTTACCCTCGGGTGTGTGTGAGATGTCTTCTCCTCTGTGTTTTTACCCTCGGGTGTGTGTGAGATGTCTTCTCCTCTGTGTTTTACCCTCTGGTGTGTGTGAGATGTCTTCTCCTCTGTGTTTTACCCTCTGGTGTGTGTGAGATGTCTTCTCCTCTGTGTTTTACCCTCGGGTGTGTGTGAGATGTCTTCTCCTCTGTGTTTTTACCCTCGGGTGTGTGTGAGATGTCTTCTCCTCTGTGTTTTACCCTCGGGTGTGTGTGAGATGTCTTCTCCTCTGTGTTTTACCCTCGGGTGTGTGTGAGATGTCTTCTCCTCTGTGTTTTACCCTCGGGTGTGTGTGAGATGTCTTCTCCTCTGTGTTTTACCCTCTGGTGTGTGTGAGATGTCTTCTCCTCTGTGTTTTACCCTCTGGTGTGTGTGAGATGTCTTCTCCTCTGTGTTTTACCCTCTGGTGTGTGTGAGATGTCTTCTCCTCTGTGTTTTACCCTCGGGTGTGTGTGAGATGTCTTCTCCTCTGTGTTTTACCCTCTGGTGTGTGTGAGATGTCTTCTCCTCTGTGTTTTACCCTCTGGTGTGTGTGAGATGTCTTCTCCTCTGTGTTTTACCCTCTGGTGTGTGTGAGATGTCTTCTCCTCTGTGTTTTACCCTCGGGTGTGTGTGAGATGTCTTCTCCTCTGTGTTTTACCCTCTGGTGTGTGTGAGATGTCTTCTCCTCTGTGTTTTACCCTCGGGTGTGTGTGAGATGTCTTCTCCTCTGTGTTTTACCCTCTGGTGTGTGTGAGATGTCTTCTCCTCTGTGTTTTACCCTCTGGTGTGTGTGAGATGTCTTCTCCTCTGTGTTTTACCCTCTGGTGTGTGTGAGATGTCTTCTCCTCTGTGTTTTACCCTCTGGTGTGTGTGAGATGTCTTCTCCTCTGTGTTTTACCCTCGGGTGTGTGTGAGATGTCTTCTCCTCTGTGTTTTACCCTCGGGTGTGTGTGAGATGTCTTCTCCTCTGTGTTTTACCCTCGGGTGTGTGTGAGATGTCTTCTCCTCTGTGTTTTACCCTCGGGTGTGTGTGAGATGTCTTCTCCTCTGTGTTTTACCCTCGGGTGTGTGTGAGATGTCTTCTCCTCTGTGTTTTACCCTCTGGTGTGTGTGAGATGTCTTCTCCTCTGTGTTTTACCCTCTGGTGTGTGTGAGATGTCTTCTCCTCTGTGTTTTACCCTCGGGTGTGTGTGAGATGTCTTCTCCTCTGTGTTTTACCCTCGGGTGTGTGTGAGATGTCTTCTCCTCTGTGTTTTACCCTCTGGTGTGTGTGAGATGTCTTCTCCTCTGTGTTTTACCCTCGGGTGTGTGTGAGATGTCTTCTCCTCTGTGTTTTACCCTCTGGTGTGTGTGAGATGTCTTCTCCTCTGTGTTTTACCCTCGGGTGTGTGTGAGATGTCTTCTCCTCTGTGTTTTACCCTCTGGTGTGTGTGAGATGTCTTCTCCTCTGTGTTTTACCCTCGGGTGTGTGTGAGATGTCTTCTCCTCTGTGTTTTACCCTCGGGTGTGTGTGAGATGTCTTCTCCTCTGTGTTTTACCCTCGGGTGTGTGTGAGATGTCTTCTCCTCTGTGTTTTACCCTCTGGTGTGTGTGAGATGTCTTCTCCTCTGTGTTTTACCCTCTGGTGTGTGTGAGATGTCTTCTCCTCTGTGTTTTACCCTCGGGTGTGTGTGAGATGTCTTCTCCTCTGTGTTTTACCCTCTGGTGTGTGTGAGATGTCTTCTCCTCTGTGTTTTACCCTCTGGTGTGTGTGAGATGTCTTCTCCTCTGTGTTTTACCCTCGGGTGTGTGTGAGATGTCTTCTCCTCTGTGTTTTACCCTCTGGTGTGTGTGAGATGTCTTCTCCTCTGTGTTTTACCCTCTGGTGTGTGTGAGATGTCTTCTCCTCTGTGTTTTACCCTCTGGTGTGTGTGAGATGTCTTCTCCTCTGTGTTTTACCCTCGGGTGTGTGTGAGATGTCTTCTCCTCTGTGTTTTACCCTCGGGTGTGTGTGAGATGTCTTCTCCTCTGTGTTTTACTCAGGCCAGTTTGAGATGGTGAGCTCGAGTGTGTGTGTGTAGCGCCGGAGATGTAAAAGTGTGTGTTTTATGAGCGCGGAGAGCCTTCTCTTTTACGGGGCCATAAATACATTGTTATTAGGTGTTGGGAGTGAGCTGAGATTTATCCCGGCGATTAGCCGGCCTAGCATCCTCTTTCCATTAATCCATACACACACACACACACTCACACACACTCCAGCTCCAATTCTTCATCACTCTCTCAAGTAAATTATTTGCTATGGGGAGTTAATTATCCCTCGTTTAAGGTGCGTTTTTTAAGCGGAAAGAGGCGTTTCTGAGACCTCTTGAGTTCGGCACTTCATGAATCGTACTGAGAGTGAACTGAACACACACACACACACACACACACACAGAGAGAGACACACATACATGTTCAGTAAGAGTGTGACATCACTGCCGATCAGCTGTCAATCATCTGTCACTCACACACACTCGTCCACTAGGTGGGGCTGCTGCACAGATCATGTCTGACTCGTGTGTGTGTGTGTGTGTGTGTGTGTGTGTGTGTGTGTGTGTCTCTGCAGGATCACGGATCAGCGGTTCGAGCGGCTGCCGTATTTCGTCTTCGGGGACTTTAACTTCAGGTTGGACTCCAAGCAGGTCATTGAGGTCAGTCAAACACACACACACACACACACACACACACACACACACACACACACGAGCATGAACCGCTCTCGCTCACACACTCCAGCCCTGCTCACAATAGCATTCTATCATACGTTTGTTAAAGAGTGAAACACTGCACAACATTCTGCTTCGAGAGAGAGTTGCGTCCTACATCAGTCATGTGACAGTGTTCGCATCATTATTGAAGTATTCTGCATAACACTTCTGTGACTCACTGCATTTGCTAAAATGTGCAACTGAACACACCACTTGAGTTCCCTAAAATAAATGATAATGTGTCCCACAATGCATTGTGCTCGAATTGACCGTCTGTTTCCAGGTTTAACATCATCTCAGCTTGTCATTTGCTCAGACTGACAGAAGTTATGATATTTTGACATGAAATAACTGAACATGCCGGTAATGATTTGAAACATTGTGACTAGACTTGAGTATTGTCTGTTGTGCATCTCGTGTTACACACACATCTACAGATTTATAACTTTTGAAATTATTACAATATATACACACACACACACACACACACAGAAATGGTCTCTTCTGCTCACCAAAACTGCATTTATTTGGTCAAAAATACAGTAAAAATTGTGAGATATTATTGTAATGTAAATCAGCTGTTTTCTATGTGAATATACAGTAAAGTGTAATTTATTCCTGTGATCAAAGCTGTATTTTCAGCATCATTACTCCAGTCTTCAGTGTCACATGATCCTTCAGAAATCACTCTAATATGAGGATCTGATGATCAAGAAACATTTATGATTATTATCAGTGTTGAAAACAGCTGTGCAGAATTTTTTTCAGGATTTTTTTTGATGAATAGAAAGTATTTATCTGAAATAGAATATTTGTAACATTATAAATGTCTTTAATGTCACTTTTGATCAATTTAATGCGTCCTTGATGAAGGAAAGTATTCATTTTCTTTTATTTATTTCCCACAAAAAAACAAACAAAAAAAAAATCTTACGGACCCCAAATTTTTGAACGGTAGTGTATAATGCTACAAAAGCTTTTTATAAAAAAGAAATTACTGTTGTTTTGAACTTTTTTTCATCAATGAATCCTAAAAAATTTGTACAGAACTGTTTTCAACACTGATGATAATCATAAATGTGTCTTGAGCATCAGGTCCTCATATTAGAGTGATTTCTGAAGGATCATGTGACACTGAAGACTGGAGTAATGATGCTGAAAATACAGCTTTGATCACAGGAATAAATTACACTTTACTGTATATTCACATAGAAAACAGATGATTTACATTATAATAATATTTACAATATTACTGTTTTTTTTCCCTATTTTTAATTAAATAAATACATCCTTGGTTGAGCAGAAGAGACTTATTTTGAAAACATAAAAAATTGTACCAATCCCAAACTTTTGAACGAAAATGTATATATATATATTTGATATTGTGCTGATATTTGATATTATGATGAAATCACTAAAACCAGCGCGACATAAACGTGAAACACGCCTTAATGTACTAAAACAGTGATACTAAAAGACCAAATTCAACACTCCGCTTATTGATGATGCATATTATATACAGATGAGCCAGAATATGAACGCAACGAGCGAAATGGTTAATCGTTTTCTTTATAATTGTAAAAACTCTAAACAAGAAACTGCGCTTCTGTTCTGATTAATCTGCTCGTCTGCATCATTCATAAGCATAACTATTGAATTTGGTCTTTAATATCACTGTTTTCCTACAGCAAACCTGGTGAAAATGAATGGAGGAGAGCCCTTCAGTGTGTGTAAAGAGTGTGTGTTGCGTTTCTCCCGCTGAAGGGTGTTTTAAAAGGCGTCATTAGCACACAATGAGTGTGAGTGTGTGTGAAAAGCCTCCTCACATAACAAAGCTCACGAGGGCCGATCCGCAAACACAGCTGGGCTCCTGAGGGCCCTAATGAGCCGTATATCTGCGGGCCGTAAACCAGCGCTGTGTGTGACACGCTCATTGTTCTCACTCAGGTCCTGTGTGTGTGACACGCTCATTGTTCTCACTCAGGTCCTGTGTGTGACAGGAAGGAGGTGCTCGTTGAATTGCTGCTCGCGATCTAATGATGCAGGACGGGTTTCATCTTGTGTGGTTCGTTTAAAACATGCAGCTCAAGGCCTTGTCCACACTAATGCGCTTTCGTTATTATTTTCATACCCTGGCAACCACCTAGCAACGAGTCAAGTCAGCTTTATTTACACAGCACTTTTTACAACACAGAGTGTTTCAGAGCAGCTTTACAGAGATAACAGGAAAATAATGCAACAAAGTGTGTTTCCAGAAGAAAATATCATCACAGTCCAGCTTAAGAAAGTTCAGTGATGGTTCATTTTTGTTGTAAAAAAAAAAAAGTTATTAATTTAGTTTATATATATATACATATAGCCCCTCTGGAGAAAACCGTGATGTCATCGTCCAGCTCAGTTCAGTTCTCATATAATGCTGTCAATGCAGGAGATCAGTAATATTGCTGAATATTACATTAAATGTCCCCAACTAAGCAAGCGAAAAGCCAATGGTGACAAAGGCGAAAAAAGGCAAAAAAGCAACACCCTTGCAACCACTCAGCATACCCTGGCAACCACATAGCAACACCCTTGCAACCACTCAGCACACCCTGGCAACCACATAGCAACACCCTTGCAACCACTCAGCACACCCTGGCAACCACATAGCAACACCCTTGCAACCACTCAGCACACCCTGGCAACCACATAGCAACACCCTTGCAACCACTCAGCACACTCTGGCAACCACATAGCAACACCCTTGCAACCACTCAGCACACTCTGGCAACCACATAGCAACACCCTTGCAACCACTCAGCACACTCTGGCAACCACATAGCAACACCCTTGCAACCACTCAGCATACCCTGGCAACCACATAGCAACACCCTTGCAACCACTCAGCACACCCTGGCAACCACATAGCAACACCCTTGCAACCACTCAGCACACCCTGGCAACCACATAGCAACACCCTTGCAACCACTCAGCACACCCTGGCAACCACATAGCAACACACTTGCAACCACTCAGCACACCCTGGCAACCACATAGCAACACCCTTGCAACCACTCAGCACACTCTGGCAACCACATAGCAACACCCTTGCAACCACTCAGCACACCCTGGCAACCACATAGCAACACACTTGCAACCACTCAGCACACTCTGGCAACCACATAGCAACACCCTTGCAACCACTCAGCATACCCTGGCAACCACATAGCAACACCCTTGCAACCACTCAGCACACTCTGGCAACCACATAGCAACACCCTTGCAACCACTCAGCACACCCTGGCAACCACATAGCAACACCCTTGCAACCACTCAGCACACCCTGGCAACCACATAGCAACACCCTTGCAACCACTCAGCACACTCTGGCAACCACATAGCAACACACTTGCAACCACTCAGCACACCCTGGCAACCACATAGCAACACCCTTGCAACCACTCAGCACACTCTGGCAACCACATAGCAACACCCTTGCAACCACTCAGCACACCCTGGCAACCACATAGCAACACACTTGCAACCACTCAGCACACTCTGGCAACCACATAGCAACACCCTTGCAACCACTCAGCATACCCTGGCAACCACATAGCAACACCCTTGCAACCACTCAGCACACACCCTGGGAACCACATAGCAACACCCTTGCAACCACTCAGCATACCCTGGCAACCACATAGCAACACCCTTGCAACCACTCAGCACACTCTGGCAACCACATAGCAACACCCTTGCAACCACTCAGCATACCCTGGCAACCACATAGCAACACCCTTGCAACCACTCAGCACACCCTGGGAACCACATAGCAACACCCTTGCAACCACTCAGCATACCCTGGCAACCACATAGCAACACACTTGCAACCACTCAGCACACTCTGGCAACCACATAGCAACACCCTTGCAACCACTCAGCATACCCTGGCAACCACATAGCAACACCCTTGCAACCACTCAGCACACCCTGGGAACCACATAGCAACACCCTTGCAACCACTCAGCACACCCTGGCAACCACATAGCAACACCCTTGCAACCACTCAGCACACCCTGGTAACCACATAGCAACACATGTCTGAATGTTATTGTGTTTTATTGCAAAATATCACAGCCAGTGCCATTTATTGTAGAGAAAGATGCTCAAACACACTTTACAAACAAAACATTTTGCAAAAACGTTTGTTGAGTTTGAAATGCCAAATCAGTATATGAAGTGTTAAACATGAAGACAGTCAGTGTAGTTTGTTTGTAATTAATGGATGATGTTGATCAGAAATCCACTAAACATCACAGAAACACCAGCGGACTCAATAACATGCGGTCAGTGAAGAGAACACACACTCCTTGTCCACACTAACACACTTTCATTTGAAACGCATCTTTTCTCTCCGCTTTGTCTTCCGTCGGACTCTGACACGGCGTTTTTATTAATGAAAACGAAGCTCTTCAAAGTGGACACATTTGAAACAGTTTTCTCGCTGTAGTGTGGACGGAGAAAACTGGAGGGTGTTTGAAAGCGATGATGTAAGTTTAGTCATGTGACGCATATTAAACCCATAGATATTGATGTTTATAGCAGGTATTGTGGCTGTGCAGTTGCAGAAATCTGTAAGTTCACACACTCTCCACATCTCAGTCCCTGCACAGATGACACACTCGCATCTGCTGTCCTGCAGTGAGACATGAGAACCGCTTCAGCGCTTTAGACCCAACACATAATGCTGTGTGAGAGCGCCCTGACCATCAGCGGATGAATGGGGAATTTAGCGGTTTCAGGCGTTTCGAAGCGCTAGTGTGGACGGAGAGCGCTTTTAAACGGAAACGCCGTTTTCAAATGTGTCCGGATTAATGTGGACGTTCTGGTTCTCAGATTCTCTGATTACTCTGTGTTCGGGCTTCGGCTAGTGTTACCCATAATCCCTTTCATGTGTGATAATAGTATAACATTTAAAATATATTTTCTATTGTAAT
>NW_026607282.1:105000-122500 GCF_029890125.1 Rhinichthys klamathensis goyatoka | reverse complement strand
TCTTATACTTAAAATATTTGTAAGTATAAAATGTATTTAATCATTTAAAAAGTGTAAATAAATAAAAAATATAGTTGAAATATATTTTAAGTGTAAAATAGTATAAGATAGTTTACCTTAATATTTCATAAAGACATTTTATACAGTAAATTCTTAAAGATAACTCATACATTTATATATTTATACTTAAAGATATTTTAACAGTTTTGTTTGTTTTTTGCAGCATATTTTCTTTTGACGAGGTTAAATTGAAAAGTCTCAGGATACATATTTTAGTGTCTCTTATTGAACTAATCAGAGAATAGTGTGTGTGTGTGTGTGTGTGTGACAGATGTGAGGTGGACCACCTGTGTCCGTTCGACCCCGCCCGTGGCACAGGTGCATGCTGGGATATGACGGGACCTCAGGGCTCAGCCGGTAGTGAATCAGTGTGTGTAGTGACAGCGGCTCGGCTCGAGTATATTTAAAATCCCTCCTAATTAAACTTAATAGAATGTAAATTTAATTTGTGGGGGAAATGTTGGGCGTTGGGATCCCAGGATTGATGGCGGGGTTAATTACTGACGTGATCTACTAAGCTCGTCACACAAACGTGTGCTGGTTTTAATTGAAGTGTGTTGACGAGGACAGCGCCCCCCTGTCTGTGGCGCATGGAAACATCAATCTCTGTGTGTGTGTGTGTGTGTGTGTGTGTTCTTTGTGCTCAGTGTTTCTGAGGGCCGGTGGAATTAAAGGTGGGGCCCTCGCTGTAAACGAGTGATGTAAACGACTCATTAATGAGGAGGCAGAGGCTCATAAAACTTTCATTTTTCAACATTTGAAGAGGCTTTATAATTGATGGCCATGTGTCAGTGTCACGTCCGGTTTGTTTTTACACAGGAAGAGAGAAAAACTGTAAAGGTGTGTGTGTGTGTGTCGATCGGGGACGTCTGTGATCACAATTGGAAAAATCATGTTATGTTTTATGTTATTATATGTTTTTTGTTATGTTATATATTACGTTTTTTATGTTTTTATGTCAGGTTATCTGTATTATAACACCTTTTTTAGAATTGTTTTGAGTGTGCATGTGTAAGAGTGTGTGTGATAGTGTGTGAGTGAGTGTGTGTGCGTGAGGTGAGTGAGTGAGTGTATGAGAGAGAGTGATTTTGTGTGTGTGTGTGTGTGTGTGTGTGATAGAGTTTGTGAGTGTGTATGAGAGAGAGTGATTTTGTGTGTGTGTGTGTGATAGAGTTTGTGAGTGTGTATGAGAGAGAGTGATTTTGTGTGTGTGTGTGTGTGATAGAGTTTGTGAGTGTGTATGAGAGAGAGTGATTTTGTGTGTGTGTGTTTGTCCATATGCGTTTGTGTACATGCACACATGGCAGAATCTGTGGCGGATAGAGACCTTGCTGTCGCGTGTGTGTGTTTGTGTGTGTGTGTGTGTGTGTGTGTGTCAATTCATTCTTACACAATAAAGCTCCATTTCATACAGCGTTTGTGCATTTGGCCCGTCATAAATCAAAGGCAGCAGTGGCATTAAGTACACACTACATTAGTCAGGCTAATTAATTTTGGGACACATCCATCCATTAGTCAGTGTTCCTGCGTTTCATGGGACGATAGAGAGACCCTGAAGACTGCTGTCTAACCAACCATGAACACACACACACACACAAGTGTATATTCACACACTGCAAACACATCTGCGTGTTTACACACATCTGATGTGGATCCAACAGTGTCAGAAGGGAACGGTTCACACTATAAACTCACGGCCTGCTGTAATTACTCTTTTGTATCAAAATTAACCAAATAGCTTGAGTTTAAATTGATTAAAATAATATACTTCAGAGGAGAATATATAACGATCCATTACAGAACAATACTTTGGTGGTATTATCATGCTGTGATAGATGGATAGATGGAAGGAAGAAAGAAAGAAAAAAGGATGGATGGATGAAAGAAGGATGGATGGAAGGAAGGAAGAAAGAAGGATGGATGGATGGATGGATGGATGGATGGATGGAAAGAATGAAAGAAGGGTGGATGGAAAGAATGAAAGAAGGATGGATGAAAGAAAGAATGAAAGAAGGATGATGGAAGAAAGAAAGAAGGATGGATGGATGGATGGATGGATGGAAGAAAGAAGGATGGAAGGAAGAAAGAAAGATGGATGGAAGGAAGAAAGAAAGAAGGATGGAAGGAAGAAAGAAAGAAGGATGGAAGGAAGAAAGAAGGATGGATGGATGGAAGGAAGGATGGATGGATGGAAGGAAGAAAGAAAGAAGGATGGAAGGAAGAAAGAAAGAAGGATGGAAGGAAGAAAGATGGATGGAAGGAAGAAAGAAAGATGGATGGAAGGAAGAAAGAAGGATGGAAGGAAGAAAGAAGGATGGATGGAAGGAAGGATGGATGGATGGAAGGAAGAAGGATGGATGGAAGGAAGAAAGAAAGAAGGATGGAAGGAAGAAAGAAAGAAGGATGGAAGGAAGAAAGAAAGATGGATGGAAGAAAGAAAGAAGGATGGATGGATGGATGGAAGAAAGAAAGAAGGATGGATGGAAGAAAGAATGAAAGAAGGATGGATGGAAGGAAGAAAGAAAGAAGGATGGAAGGAAGAAAGAAGGATGGAAGGAAGAAAGAAAGATGGATGGAAGAAAGAAGGATGGATGGAAGAAAGAAGGATGGATGGAAGAAAGAATGAAAGAAGGATGGATGGAAGGAAGAAAGAAAGAAAGAAGGATGGAAGGAAGAAAGAAAGAAAGATGGATGGTAGAAAGAAGGATGGATGGAAGGAAGAAAGAAGGATGGATGGAAGGAAGGAAGAAAGAATGGATGGATGGATGAAAGAAAGAAGGATGGATGGTAGAAAGAAGGATGGAAGGAAGAAAGAAAGATGGATGGAAGAAAGAAAGAATGGATGGATGGTAGAAAGAAGGATGGATGGAAGGAAGAAAGAAAGAATGGATGGATGAAAGAAAGAAGGATGGATGGTAGAAAGAAGGATGGATGGAAGGAAGAAAGAAAGATGGATGGAAGAAAGAAAGAATGGATGGATGAAAGAAAGAAGGATGAATGGTAGAAAGAAGGATGGATGGTAGAAAGATGGATGGAAGGAAGGAAGAAAGAAAGAATGGATGGATGAAAGAAAGAAGGATAGATGGAAGGAAGAAAGAATGAAACAAGGATGGAAGGAAGAAAGAATGAAAGAAGGATGGATGGAAGAAATAAAAAAATAAAGATAGGATGGAAGGAAGAAAGAAAGAAAGAAAGAAGGATGGATGGAAGAAAGAAAGATGGATGGATGGAAGAAAGAAAAAAATAAAGATAGGATGGAAGGAAGAAAGAAAGAAAGAAAGAAGGATGGATGGAAGAAAGAAAGATGGATGAATAGATAGATAGATAGACAGATATATAAATAGACAGCTAGATAGATAGATAGATGGACAGATAGATAGATAGATGGATAGATAGATAGATGGACAGATAGATAGATAGATAGATAGATAGATAGATAGATGGATAGATAGATAGATGGACAGATAGATAGATAGATAGATAGATAGATAGATAGATAGATAGATAGATAGATAGATAGATAGATGGACAGATAGATAGATAGACAGATAGATGATAGATAGATAGACAGACAGACAGACAGACAGACAGACAGATAGATAGATAGACAGATAGACAGATAGATAGATAGATAGATAGATAGATAGATAGATAGATAGATAGATAGATAGATAGATAGATAGATGGACAGATAGATAGATAGACAGATAGATGATAGATAGACAGACAGACAGACAGACAGATAGATAGATAGATAGATAGACAGATAGATAGATAGACAGATAGACAGATAGATAGATAGATAGATAGACAGATAGACAGATAGATAGATAGATAGATAGATAGATAGATAGATGGACAGATAGATAGATAGACAGATAGATGATAGATAGATAGACAGACAGACAGACAGACAGATAGATAGATAGATAGACAGATAGATAGATAGACAGATAGACAGATAGATAGATAGATAGATAGATCAGTTTTGAGTTGAAGACTTTCCTGTTACGTGATCAGATCTTTGAGCGTTGGTGTGTTTACTGCGTTTCTGGTTGTTTTGTGTCAGTGTTTGTGCTGTAGTTCATCAGGAAGAGTTGCGTAATGATGTGTTCATTTCTTCAGCACAATAAGCCTCATGGTCAGATAATCCCACATGATCTCTGATGGACAAACTCCTCTTTTCTCCATCCCTCATCCCTCCATCCCACGAGTAACAAAGAGCGTTTAACACACACGCCTTTAATCAGAGCCTAATTAAAGCAGAGAGAATGAAGAAGAGCCTCACACTCATTAACAACAGCGCTGTGTGGTGTCCCGGGCTGATGTTGGCACAGCTGGAGCGCGAGTGTGTGTGTGTGTGTGTGTGTGTGTGTGTGTGTGTGTGCGTGTGTGACGCCAGCGACGGGGGCGAGGGCTTCGACTGGCACAGACATCACAGAGACCTGGAGATTGTGGAGAATCGGCTCTTACGACATCAGGAAACCATTCAGAGAGTCTGTCAGGAGGAGTGCCTGTCAGGAGTGTGTTCTGTCAGGAGGAGTGTGTTCTGTCAGGAGTGTGTTCTCTCAGGAGTGTGTTCTGTCAGGAGGAGTGTGTTCTGTCAGGAGTGTGTTCTGTCAGGAGTGTGTTCTGTCAGGAGGAGTGTGTTCTGTCAGGAGTGTGTTCTGTCAGGAGGAGTGTGTTCTGTCAGGAGGAGTGTGTTCTGTCAGGAGTGTGTTCTGTCAGGAGTGTGTTCTGTCAGGAGTGTGTTCTGTCAGGAGTGTGTTCTGTCAGGAGGAGTCTGTTCTGTCAGGAGTGTGTTCTGTCAGGAGTGTGTTCTGTCAGGAGTGTGTTCTGTCAGGAGTGTGTTCTTTCAGGAGGAGTGTGTTCTGTCAGGAGTGTGTTCTGTCAGGAGGAGTGTGTTCTGTCAGGAGGAGTGTGTTCTGTCAGGAGTGTGTTCTGTCAGGAGTGTGTTCTGTCAGGAGTGTGTTCTGTCAGGAGTGTGTTCTGTCAGGAGGAGTGTGTTCTGTCAGGAGGAGTGTGTTCTGTCAGGAGTGTGTTCTGTCAGGAGTGTGTTCTGTCAGGAGGAGTGTGTTCTGTCAGGAGGAGTGTGTTCTGTCAGGAGTGTGTTCTGTCAGGAGTGTGTTCTGTCAGGAGGAGTGTGTTCTGTCAGGAGTGTGTTCTGTCAGGAGTGTGTTCTGTCAGGAGTGTGTTCTGTCAGGAGGAGTGTGTTCTGTCAGGAGGAGTGTGTTCTGTCAGGAGGAGTGTGTTCTTTCAGGAGGAGTGTGTTCTGTCAGGAGTGTGTTCTGTCAGGAGGAGTGTGTTCTGTCAGGAGTGTGTTCTGTCAGGAGGAGTGTGTTCTGTCAGGAGTGTGTTCTGTCAGGAGGAGTGTGTTCTGTCAGGAGGAGTGTGTTCTGTCAGGAGGAGTGTGTTCTTTCAGGAGGAGTGTGTTCTGTCAGGAGTGTGTTCTGTCAGGAGGAGTGTGTTCTGTCAGGAGTGTGTTCTGTCAGGAGGAGTGTGTTCTGTCAGGAGTGTGTTCTGTCAGGAGGAGTGTGTTCTGTCAGGAGTGTGTTCTGTCAGGAGTGTGTTCTGTCAGGAGGAGTGTGTTCTGTCAGGAGGAGTGTGTTCTGTCAGGAGGAGTGTGTTCTGTCAGGAGTGTGTTCTGTCAGGAGTGTGTTCTGTCAGGAGTGTGTTCTGTCAAGAGTGTGTTCTGTCAGGAGTGTGTTCTGTCAGGAGGAGTGTGTTCTGTCAGGAGGAGTGTGTTCTGTCAGGAGTGTGTTCTGTCAGGAGGAGTGTGTTCTGTCAGGAGGAGTGTGTTCTGTCAGGAGGAGTGTGTTCTGTCAGGAGTGTGTTCTGTCAGGAGTGTGTTCTGTCAGGAGTGTGTTCTGTCAGGAGTGTGTTCTGTCAGGAGTGTGTTCTGTCAGGAGTGTGTTCTGTCAGGAGGAGTGTGTTCTGTCAGGAGGAGTGTGTTCTGTCAGGAGTGTGTTCTGTCAGGAGGAGTGTGTTCTGTCAGGAGGAGTGTGTTCTGTCAGGAGTGTGTTCTGTCAGGAGGAGTGTGTTCTGTCAGGAGGAGTGTGTTCTGTCAGGAGGAGTGTGTTCTGTCAGTGATTACAATAATCAGTGATTATTAATTATAATGGTTTTCATTTATTCCTTTTTGTTTTTATTTCATTTTACCTTTTATATAATTTTATTACTAGTAGTTTATATTTACTTTTCATATTTATATTATTTTATTTCTATTTTAGATTAATTTAATTTTTTATTTATAATGGTTTTAGTTCTTTTTTTATTACAATTAAATTTTTATATAATTTTTTTTCATTATATTTATTTTTATATCGTATTTTTTTGTTTTGTTTTTTATCTTATTTTATTTTTTTATTCTAATTTATTTTATTTAAAAAATTTGAATGGCTCATATAATCACATTTACACATGACATTATTTACACCGCATGATTTCACCGCTGTTGTAAACGGTCCTGTGGTGTCGTGTCATCAGGGCTGTTTCACATTCCCCTCATCATTAATCCCATAAGAAGCGTGTCTGGTCCTCTGGGATGCGGTGCGTTCTGGATCTGGTGTCAGCGCTGGCATTTGGGCTCTTCTCTCTGACTGACATTAAACACACGCCGGCCCTCGTTCACAAGCTCCTGCCGCTCGCCCATCATATTTAAGAGAGCCATTAAGTGGCACATTGAGGATTCATGACCTCTCGTCTTTAATTCCTCCGGTGATTTATTTGATCCTCGGAGGAAGAGCCGGGCTTTTGTTTTAGAGCCCGATGAAACTAATACGCAGAAACACCAGCAGCAGAGAGAGAGCGAGAGAGAGAGTGTGTGTTTGGAAAGACATTTGGTGTTTAGAGACATAGAGAGAGAGAGAGAGAGAGAGACAGAGAGAGAGAGAGAGAGAGAGAGAGAGAGAGAGAGAGAGAGAGAGAGAGAGAGAGAGAGAGATAGAGAGAGAGAGAGAGACAGAAACACAGAGAGAGAGAGACAGAGAGAGAGAGACTAAGTGTGTCTTCCTGAGACGCTCGTCCCTCTTCCCGGGAGTCTTTTGTTCCTGATTTCACGGTATCAGAGCGACAGCATGTTCTCAGCTCGAGTGTGTCAGCTTCATAAAGGCTCACAGCGAGAGGGACGGCCATGGAGAATCGGTCAGAACTCGATGACAAAGCCCACCCAGAAAACCTGTCGGAGTCTCACTCGCCCACAAACACGGTGTTCTTCTGGCCTTAGTCCACCCAAACAACATCAGCAAGGAATGAACAATTATATTTGGCACCAGGAAAATCAAGCCTAGTTTAAACACCATTAACATGTAATGAAAATTAAACACATTTTACATTTACAGTGCAAAAACATCACATTCTCATTACTGTGAATAAAAATAAAAATAATTATACACTATTTAAATTGTAAAAAAATGTCTGTGAGAGTGTGTGTGTGTGTGTGTGTGTGTGTTTTGCATTATATATATACAGAGGTTTTTTGTATATCTTTAAAAAAAAATATATATATATATATATATAAAAGAAGTAATTTTAGGACCATTATGATGTTTTTTCATATATCGTCACTGTCGGATATAAACCTTGTATCTCCAAAAACTCAACTTTTTTTGGAAAATGGAAAAAACCCTGTATTTTTAAAATAATTAAACAGTGTGTTGTCAATATTGTGGCTTTATGTACGGTCAGATATTCATGTGTCATCATTATATTACCAAAATCTCGCTCAGATGGAGTTATGAGGGTTTTGACCAGCGAATGTCGTAGATTTGTATGTTTTTGTCCGCCATCAGAATAGCAGTAAGTGTTACGTGTTCATCAATCTACAGCTTATAAAGTTTAACCCTCTGGGGTCCAAGGTGTTTTTGGGGTCCTTGAGATGTTTTGACATACTCTGACATTTGTGCTTTTTTCAGTTGCTTATAAACAAATTACTGACAAAGGTGTAATTACACTCTATTTAGCACAAACAGGGCTACCATAAAATGTTATCAACATGTATGTACATGTTTGTATTTTTGAGAGAATATTGTTTATGCGTGGTTATTGAAAAAACTAAAACTTTAAGTTTCTGAAATAAGGCCACAAAACACATACTAAATATCTGTCCACAAGACTTTTGACTAATGGATGTTGTCGGCTAGAGTTTTTTCTTCAAAATGATCTGAAAATCATCCTGTCTTATCATTCACATAAAACAATAGATTGGTTTAAATTTAAAAATGACACTTTTTGTTTGGAAAGGCAATATGCGCAGGGGTGTGACCTGCTGTGATTCACACCTGAGAAGACAATGGGCCCGCATAATGAGCGCATAATGGGGCTGCATACTAATGAGCCTTTCATTCAGGTGTGTCACTGAGCCACAAGAATGCAATGACTATATATATATATATAGGCCTATATAATACAAAATTGGTTCACAGTTCCAATTATTTATTTATTTTTCAAATTGTGCTTGCAAATTGTATAATATCAAATGTAAACATTTCTAGTAATTGTGCAGTTAATTCTCATACTGTTTTTACAGAAAGTTTGGGAATATATCCCAAATCTGTCACTAATAAAACACAATACAAATAATTTAAAGAGGAGGCTTATATTGAGCTTTTAAGATTTACCTAAGATTTATTTATATGTAGCCTACATATATTTTTGCTATTTTAATAAAAAGGTTACAATTACAACAACAATTAAAATTTTAACTATATTTCAAATGTAATTTTTCTTTGTATATACTAAAGTATACATTTTATCATACATATTTCACAGTTGCGGATTAAGTAGTTTGAATATAGCCTACAATCGAACAAACACTATAATAACATCTTAGCAAACAAGCTTATTTGATGTGGCAGTATTTTACAGTAAAAACGACATCTTGTCTTTCATATGTAACATCGTTTTTATGATTAGGACATATAAATGTTAATTTGCAGTTTAATACGTTGCTTATACAAAAATGTTTTATTTCAACATATTTCAGTCGATTTTTACTCATCTCAGTATTGGAATATAGTTAGGTAAAAGCTGTTCATTCATTCACACACAAAAATGCGATTCATATTCAAACAGTCTTTTTGTTTACAGACACTATTCCATATCGCGATTAGCACAAAGCACTTGAAAATAAAGTATGTACCTATTTCCTCGGCTGGATCCGTTGCTCCTCCAAATGAAACTACCTGTAGCCTACTTTTGAGGTAATTTTTTCCAGGATTATTATTAAGATAGTACTATTATTCCTCACAGCGTCGTAAATCTGAGTCTCTTTCGGTGGTTATCCAGCTGATGTGGGCGTGGATCGCCTCAGAGCATTTGTGTTTGAATAGAGCGCGCGCTCCGTGGGCGTGGTCAAATCAACTTTAATGAGCTGAGACGAGAACGACTATCATCTCTCTCTTTTCGTACAGATTACATAAAATGAGAACATTTGTTTTTATATAAATTACTTCATTTAAAAGAAGATAATTCAGGCTTCATGCCTGTGTGCCTGTATACCTGTTTGACTGAGTATTTGCAGAGTTACAGTTCATTTTTCGGACGCGTTTCAGAATGAACTTCACTGACAGAGAGAACGCAGAACGCGCATCATGTTTATTTTTCTTTATTAGGCGAAAAGCACAACACTTTGTTTTTATTGTGAGGTTCCACAAAAAAAATACAAACTTAACAGGATCGAATGATGTACAACACTTATATGTAAGATCAAAATCAACAGAGTAATTTGAGTCTCTTTTGCACTGATAAGGAAAAAAGTGAGCTGGTATCGCCGGCGAGACCGCCGACCCCAGAGGGTTCATCTAGCTATATGTGCGCAGTTTTTACTGTTGTTTGGCCATGTTATTAAAGATCAAGTGCTTCACACAAGCTATTCTCAAATACATAAAACACATGCATTTTTAGATATTTAGTATATATAGTGTGTTAAGTAAAGAAAACGCTGCACTTATTCAAATAAGCAGTTCTTTATTTAACCTTACATTGCAAACAAGCAAAGACTGTCCAATCAGTGTGCAGCACTTCATTCATGAGAGAGGTGGGCGGAGCTATGAGGTTTGACTGACAGTTTGAGGAGCCAATGGAGTTCCAAGCTTTAGTCACAAGCTCTTTTTAATACTTTTCATTGGTTTATATGTATCTATTTATACTAGGGCTGTCAGTTAAACGCGTTATTAACGGCGTTAACGCAAACCCATTTTAACGGCGTTAATTTTTTTATCGCGCGATTAACGGTCTTTTTGGCCTAGCAAACTTTGTAGTTTTTTTTTCACATGCTTTTGCAACAGGACGGCATGCGGGCCGCTGCGCTATGAAACCCATTCATTTCAATGGCTTGCGGCGCGCGAGGACGTTTTGAAAGCGCAAGCGGATCTAGCTAAACCGGAAACAAAACAACAGGCACGCCGCACACACTTGTTTGGGCTTGCGAGCCGGATGCGCGAGCGCGAATCTCTCTGCTCGCGCGCGGAATATAATGTGCCGAGCACGAATCTCTCTGCTCGAGTCGCGCGCGCTCTCAGATACACGCTGCTCTTGTAAGAATTTTCTCTGGGCTCACTCAGAGAATATGCCTGCACTTAAAACGTGTTCAGTGCAATCGCGAATCTCTCCTCTTCCCCAGCTAACAATTTTAGGTTATAAGAATGTTTTCATAACGTTCCCATTAAGTTATAAAAACGTTATTTCTGAATGTTATAGGAACGTTCAAAACGTCCAGTTTTGAGTGGATGACGAGCGTGAGACTCCGAAATGGATGCCAATAAGATTCTGAATGGAAAGTTTACTTTTAAAAAGTTGCCAAATGGTTCCATTGACAAGACCAAAGTGATCTGTGTGTTTTGTCGTTGTGAACTGAGCTATCATCATCGCAGCACGTCCAGTCTGAATACCACTTGATGATGGCCAGCACACACACACACACACACACACGCACACAGCTGATGCGAATTCTCCGCCCCCTCGTCAATATCAGGACCTCGTCAGTATTTATTTCAGCCTTTTATTGATGGACAGTGTTATATTGTGTGAGAGATTATTTGCTCCAAGTGATAATGTTTTAGTGTGAAATTGAACAGTATATGCCAATATTGTTTTCAATAAAAAACATTTGCATAAAGCAAGCCGATCCACTTTTCCATGTTGATAAGAGCATTAAAATGAGAAAAAAAATAATGGGACAAAAAGAAATCAAGAGACATTTAGAATAGATAAAAATGTGCGATTAAATGCGATTAATCGCGAGTTAACTATGACATTAATGCGATTAATCGCGATTAAATATTTTAATCGTTTGACAGCACTAATTTATACTATATATATATATGTGAGATTCACTCTGTGACTTTATAGTTTGATTTAGCAGGCGTAGAGTCTGTGGGTCCCAGTCGCGTCTCATTAATTGTTGCTTGTTGACCTCCATTGATTGTCGGTAATGAACTGCACTCAGACACTCGTTAAAGCGCTAATCTCTCCATAATTGAGCCGTGGAGTGATCTGAGCCTGAGCGAGAGAAGCGCGTGTTCTTTATATTCTCCAGGGTTTGACTTTCATTTCTTTACTTACCAGCCAATTTGGTTACAACCATAAGTTACCGTCCAAAACACAAACAAAAACATCAGGAATAAATCAGATTATGAACCAGAAATCACAGACAATCAGCTGTCAGTGGCTCTTTTCTTCCCCATCATGTGTTTCTGTAATAATCATAAATTAAGTGTCATTCATAAAGCGTAAACCATCAAAATCAGAAATTGCATTAACAAGGAAACACAACTTGGTTTGACGTATGGCTTTAATTTTATAGTTCTGTGTTACATATATCGGGAACACTTTAGGTTCATTAGGTAATGTATTAACTAACACTGAGCAGTACATTGGTGACAGTGTTTATTAATCTTTGTTAATGTTAGTTAATAATAACCCAGCTGTTCATTGTTTGTTCATGTTAGTTCACAGTGCATTAACTAATGTTAACAAGATTTTAATAAAGTATTAGTAAATGTTGAAATTAACATTTAACTAAGATTAATAAATGCTGTGTAAGTGCATTCGTTATTAGTTCTCGCTAACTAATGTAGTTAACTAATGAAGCTTATTGTAAAGTGTTACCCATTTAACATGTTTAGTTCAGTAGATTTTCTTTAGTCTTCTTTCATTTTAAAAAGACCAACTTTTTAAAATTATACCAATTTAAAATAAATAAATAATAATTTATTATTAAATCTGATTCTGAATCAGTGAATTAGACGCGTTCAGTGTTAAAACAGTGAAATGTTCGGGACTTCTCTTCTAAAACAGCATTTATTTTGGTTCGGCTTTATCTTGATGGTCAGCTGACTCTCAGTGGATCTCAGGCGCGTCACATGACGACCGCGTCATCTCGCCATTCAGCGGCGGGTTTAACGGGTTACATGATGTAGATCAGCAGGGTCACATGATCGGCAGGGTCACATGATCGGCAGGGTCACATGATCGAGAGATGTTCAGTTCTGGTGGTTTGGTTGAACAGACATTAACCAGTTTGTTGACCATCTGTGGTGCCTGGTTTCAGATCTGCATGAACAGCAGGAGAGTGTGTGTGTGTGTGTACAGGTGGATGAATGTGTAAAACAATGAATCCTTTAACTCACTTAAACCAGTGAACACACACACCCATTACTAACACAACACTCACTCACAATGAAGCATCTGCTCACTCTGCCCTGTCAAGAAGCCCTTTCTTTAGCTATTGTGTGTATGAGTGTGAGAGAGAGAAAAAAAAGTGTGTGAGAGAGAGAGTGTGTGTGAGAGAGAGAGTGTGTGTGAGAGAGAGAGAGTGTGTGAGAGAGAGAGAGAGAGAAAAAAAAAGTGTGTGAGAGAGAGAGAGAGAATGTGTGTATGTGTAAATGCATGATTGTGAGAGTGTGTGTGTGACTGTTTTAGTGCGTATGTGTGTGTTTCTCTGGGTGTGTGTGAGTGTATGTTTCTGTGTGTGTGTGTGTGTGTGTGTGTCTCTGTGTTTTTGTGTGTGTGAGTGTGTGTCTGTCTCTGGGTGTGTGTCTCTGGGTGTGTGTGTGTGAGTATATGTGTGTTTCTCTGGGTGTGTGTGAGAGTGTATGTGTCTGTGTGTGTGTGTGTGTCTCTCTGTGTGTGTGTGTGTGTGTGTGTGTGTCTCTGTGTGTGTGTGTGTGTCTGTCTCTGGGTGTGTGTGTGTCTCTGGGTGTGTGTGTGTGTGTCTCTGGGTGTGTGTGTGTCTCTCTCTGTGTGTGTGTGTGTGTGTGTGTGTGTGTGTGTGTCTCTGGGTGTGTGTGTATGTGTCTCTGGGTGTGTGTCTCTGGGTGTGTGTCTGTCTCTGGGTGTGTGTGTATGTGTCTCTGGGTGTGTGTCTCTGGGTGTGTGTGTGTCTCTGGGTGTGTGTGTGTGTCTCTGGGTGTGTGTGTCTCTGGGTGTGGGTGTGTGTGTGTGTGTGTGTGTGTGTGTGTGTGTGTCTCTGGGTTTGTGTGTGTGTGTGTGTGTGTGTCTCTGGGTGTGTGTGTCTCTGGGTGTGTGTTTCTCTGGGGGTGTGTGTGTGTGTGTGTGTGTGTGTCTCTGGGTGGGTGTGTCTCTGGGTGTGTGTGTCTCTGGGTGTGGGTGTGTGTGTGTGTGTGTGTGTGTGTCTCTGGGTGTGTGTGTGTGTGTGTGTGTGTGTGTGTGTGTGTGTGTGTGTCTCTGTGTGTGTGTGTGTGTGTGTGTGTGTGTGTGTGTGTGTGTGTGTGTCTCTGGGTGTGTGTGTGTCTCTGGGTGTGTGTCTCTGGGTGGGTGTGTCTAACCCCCCAGTGCTGGAAGGTCAACCGGGTCAAAGTGATGAATTTTTATGGGCCTGTTCCTTGTGTTTCAGGCCTGTTCTTTTCTCCTCGCGCTGGACTGACTCTCAAAGACTTCCAGGCCGGCCAATTTGTCCTGCCGGGCTCTAGAGAATGGCCCATTTGAGTGGTTAAATACCAGAGGGGGAACACACACACACACACACAATGATTTGTGGCCCGTCCATTATGTGCGTGGAGAACGAGGTATTGGAGAGCGCAGTGACACCCTTGTTCCTGCTGCCCATTGTTTTAGACAGATTTCCCAGATGTTCTGATGGCCAAGATAAATAGGCGTCTTTATGCGCTCTCTCCCACACATCTTTATCTGCCCTCGTCTCTTTCAGCCACGGACCCCCTACACTGCTGCACACTGGGCATCCAGCGCCGGGGCTGATGGGAAGGCATGCGCGTGAGATTTTCAGGGAACGTTAAAGGGATAGTTCACCCAAAAATTAAACTAGCCCATGATTTACTCTCCCTCAAGTCATCCTAGGTGTATATGACATTCTTCTTTCAGACGAATACAGCAGGAGTGTGTGTGTGTGTATCTATTCATCATAAAAGTGCGCAAAAAAACACAAATAACGACTTTTCATCTCTTCATGTTCTTCTCTGTGGGCCTCGAGTGAGTTCACGTAGTGTAACAGCGCAGCGCTTCTGTGTTATACGTCACACACACACACACACACACACATGACAAGCGTCGGCCAATAGTGAGCCTACGTGTGACGTACAACCCAGAAGCGCTGCGCTGTTACACTACGATAGATGGATGGATGGACGGACGGACGGACAAATGGATGGATGGATGATAGATAGACGGATAGATAGACGGATGGATGGATGGATAGATAGATAGATAGATAGATAGATAGATAGATAGATAGATAGATAGATAGATAGATAGATAGATAGATAGATAGATAGATGGATGGATCGATGGATGGATCGATGGACGGACGGACAGATGGATAGATCAAACACTCTCTAATCATCACAGAGAGAGAGAGAGAGAGAGAGAGAGAGAGATGTATAGATAGATAGATAGACGGATAGATAGATAGATAGATAGATAGATAGATAGATAGATAGATAGATGGATGGATGGATGGATGGATCGATGGATGGATCGATGGACGGACGGACAGATGGATAGATCAAACACTCTCTAATCAAACTCTCTAATCAAACACTCAGAGACATCTGTTCAACTGAGACATCACAGAGAGAGAGAGAGAGAGAGAGAGAGAGAGATGTATAGATAGATAGATAGACGGATAGATAGATAGATAGATAGATAGATAGATAGATAGATAGATAGATAGATGGATGGATGGATAGACAGATGGATGGATGATAGATGGATGGATGGATGGATGGATGGATGGATGGATGGATGGATGTAAGATGGATGGATGATGGATGATAGATAGATAGATGGATGGATAGATGGATGGATGGATGATGGATGGATAGACGGATGGATGGATGGATGGATAGATGGATGGATGGATAGACGGATGGATGGATGGATAGACGGATGGATGGATGGATAGACGGATGGATGGATGGATGATGGATGATGATGGATGGATGATGGATGATGATGGATAGATAGATGGATGGATGGATGGATAGACGGATGGATAGACGGATGGATGGATGATGGATGGATGGATGGAAGGACGGATGGATAGATAGATGGATGGATGATAGACGGATGGATGGATGGATGGATAGACGGATGGATGGATGGATGATAGACGGATGGATGGATGGATGATAGACGGATGGATGGATGGATGGATGGATGATGGATGGATAGGTGGATGGATGGATGAATGGATGATGGATGGATAGACGGATGGATGGATGATGGATGGATAGACGGATGGATGGATGATGGATGGATAGGTGGATGGATGGATGAATGGATGATGGATGGATAGGTGGATGGATGGATGGATAGACGGATGGATGGATGATGGATGGATAGACGGATGGATGGATGATGGATGGATGGATGGATGGATGGATAGATGGATAGATAGATGGATGGATGGATGGATAGATGGATAGATAGATAGATGGATGGATAGATGGATGGATGGATGGATAGATGGATAGATAGATGGATGGATGGATGGATAGATGGATAGATAGATGGATGGATGGATGGATGGATAGATGGATAGATAGATAGATGGATAGATAGATGGATGGATGGATGGATAGATGGATAGATAGATGGATGGATGGATACATCTCAAGGTGATCTGCGTGTAAACATGGTTTTAGGTTTCATTTCATTCTCCCTCTCCCGTTTTCCTCGTTTCTCTTCATTCTTCTGTCTGTTTTCCTCCTCAGTGCTGTAATAGCAGAGCTGTAGAATTATGGGATAGAAATCAATAGTGTCAGGATTGAGTGATCAGGGAAAGTTTTAGTGCTTCGTCAACACACTGCTGCGGCTCACTTTACCCCGCTCCGGATTAATCTCTGATGCAGGGGCGGCAGTGGCTCAGTGGTTCATGTGGGTTGTCTACAAACCGGAAGGTTGTGGTTCAATCCCCGGTTCCACCTGACCAAGTGTCGAGGCGTCCATGAGCAAGACTCCTAACCCCGGCTGCTCCCGGCGCCGCCGTCGGTGTATGAATGGGTGAATGAATGGGTGAATGAGAGGCAATATGTAAAGCGCTTTGGGTCTGTGAAAGCGCTATATAAATGCAGTCCATTCACCATTTACCATGTCATGGGATTGGCCGAACACGCCGGGCTTGCTGG
Source organism: Rhinichthys klamathensis goyatoka (assembly GCF_029890125.1). Classification (NCBI taxonomy): domain Eukaryota; kingdom Metazoa; phylum Chordata; class Actinopteri; order Cypriniformes; family Leuciscidae; genus Rhinichthys; species Rhinichthys klamathensis. The sequence continues at coordinate 105,836 of NW_026607282.1, read as the reverse complement.
AGTGTGTAGGAACTTTTGTGCCTCATTTTTCTGACCATGTGACATTCCCTGACTAGATGTTGAGCTTGAAGCTTCGGTCCGAAAGACATTACATTTTTTTGTTTTTTTGTTTTTTTACTTCATTGGAATGGTACGAAACTTGGTAAAGGTTTTGGCACTTGCTATATGAACACAAAAAAAACAGGTTAAATGGTGCTGTAAACAATAGTCCCACTTGTGCTCCTGTGGTCAGAAATGAGAGTTTCCTCTAGTGGAAGCGTGTGGAACTGCAGCCGAACACACTCTCACTGAACGCTCGTTTACTGAGATATCAGCCTCACATTTGGAACACAGCTTGTTTAGATTTATGGCTTTGATTTTTTCACAGTTTTAGAGTAAAAGGTTTTTGAAAATAAATATTTCATATGAAAATTTAAAATAGTATTTTTCATAACAATAAACGTAAAATTCTGTAACTTTTCTAAGTTCACTTTTTAAAACATTTTCTCTTTAGTAATAATTTGCCATGTGTCGTCTTTGAAAAGAGTTTCAAACCACAGTTTAAGTTGGAAATTAAGTTTTCAGGTCTATGCTCAAAACGTGAATAAATGGATTAAAAAATACTGCGTAAATATAATTTAGTACCCTAAAATCCCCTAAAAATACAAAATATTAAATAAAAAACATTATCAAACTAAAATATAGTACAATTTTTTAATTGAATTTTTGACCGACACATGAAGAGCGTTTAGGAAATCTCTCTAGAATTAATGCATCCGTTGACGGTGTGTAAATGTGGTTTCCTTTGACTCGGTCTCAGTGTTTATCGTCTCCTCGAGTATCAAATGAATGTTAAT
>NW_026607282.1:97500-100000 GCF_029890125.1 Rhinichthys klamathensis goyatoka | reverse complement strand
ACCTACGGTGCGCTTGCAGCATTCTGAAAAGTTGAGATGTTTTTATCTCGATGCGGCGCGGGCGCGCTTGGAAAAAACAAGCGCGTCGCTTACATTATGAGCGCGCATACATTTGAAATGAACTTGAGCGCGCAAAAGACGCGATCTGTGAACAGGCCCTTAAGGCGTTTTTTCGGTGGAAATAGAGCGTCGCTGCTTAATCCCTCTGCCATAGTGGTTGACGAGCACGGCACTTTAAGCTGGTGCACCGCTGGTGTAACTTTGTTTTCGTTTTGGGTTAGTTGCAAAAGTTCCGTTCCGTGCAGAACACTCGGTGTAGCATAGTCTTTACGATTAATTAACCGTGACGTTTTAAAGCGCGGTTAATTGTGAAATCCGGTAATCGCTGCATCCCTACATATAGTACATATGTTACAGATGTTACATATACACACCTGCTCCCGCTCACCGTACACACTGCTGACGCGCTGACGCCGCGCTGCTAACACCTGCTCCCGCTCACCGTACACACTGCTGACGCCGCGCTGCTAACACCTGCTCCCGCTCACCGTACACACTGCTGACGCCGCGCTGCTAACACCTGCTCCCGCTCACCGTACACACTGCTGACGCGCTGACGCCGCGCTGCTAACACCTGCTCCCGCTCACCGTACACACTGCTGACGCCGCGCTGCTAACACCTGCTCCCGCTCACCGTACACACTGCTGACGCCGCGCTGCTAACACCTGCTCCCGCTCACCGTACACACTGCTGACGCGCTGACGCCGCGCTGCTAACACCTGCTCCCGCTCACCGTACACACTGCTGACGCCGCGCTGCTAACACCTGCTCCCGCTCACCATACACACTGCTGACGCGCTGACGCCGCGCTGCTAACACCTGCTCCCGCTCACCGTACACACTGCTGACGCCGCGCTGCTAACACCTGCTCCCGCTCACCGTACACACTGCTGACGCGCTGACGCCGCGCTGCTAACACCTGCTCCCGCTCACCGTACACACTGCTGACGCCGCGCTGCTAACACCTGCTCCCGCTCACCGTACACACTGCTGACGCGCTGACGCCGCGCTGCTAACACCTGCTCCCGCTCACCGTACACACTGCTGACGCCGCGCTGCTAACACCTGCTCCCGCTCACCGTACACACTGCTGACGCCGCGCTGCTAACACCTGCTCCCGCTCACCGTACACACTGCTGACGCCGCGCTGCTAACACCTGCTCCCGCTCACCGTACACACTGCTGACGCGCTGACGCCGCGCTGCTAACACCTGCTCCCGCTCACCGTACACACTGCTGACGCCGCGCTGCTAACACCTGCTCCCGCTCACCGTACACACTGCTGACGCGCTGACGCCGCGCTGCTAACACCTGCTCCCGCTCACCGTACACACTGCTGACGCCGCGCTGCTAACACCTGCTCCCGCTCACCGTACACACTGCTGACGCGCTGACGCCGCGCTGCTAACACCTGCTCCCGCTCACCGTACACACTGCTGACGCCGCGCTGCTAACACCTGCTCCCGCTCACCGTACACACTGCTGACGCCGCGCTGCTAACACCTGCTCCCGCTCACCGTACACACGGCTGACGCGCTGACGCCGCGCTGCTAACACCTGCTCCCGCTCACCGTACACACTGCTGACGCGCTGACGCCGCGCTGCTAACACCTGCTCCCGCTCACCGTACACACGGCTGACGCGCTGACGCCGCGCTGCTAACACCTGCTCCCGCTCACCGTACACACTGCTGACGCGCTGACGCCGCGCTGCTAACACCTGCTCCCGCTCACCGTACACACTGCTGACGCGCTGACGCCGCGCTGCTAACACCTGCTCCCGCTCACCGTACACACTGCTGACGCGCTGACGCCGCGCTGCTAACACCTGCTCCCGCTCACCGTACACACTGCTGACGCCGCGCTGCTAACGCTCTGCTAACACCTGCTCCCGCTCACCGTACACACTGCTGACGCGCTGACGCCGCGCTGCTAACACCTGCTCCCGCTCACCGTACACACTGCTGACGCCGCGCTGCTAACGCTCTGCTAACACCTGCTCCCGCTCACCGTACACACTGCTGACGCGCTGACGCCGCGCTGCTAACACCTGCTCCCGCTCACCGTACACACTGCTGACGCCGCGCTGCTAACGCTCTGCTAACACCTGCTCCCGCTCACCGTACACACTGCTGACGCGCTGACGCCGCGCTGCTAACACCTGCTCCCGCTCACCGTACACACTGCTGACGCGCTGACGCCGCGCTGCTAACACCTGCTCCCGCTCACCGTACACACTGCTGACGCGCTGACGCCGCGCTGCTAACGCTCTGCTAACACCTGCCGTGTGAAACCGCCGTGAGTCGCTTACGAACATCTTCATACGGTCAGACCTCGTTAGGATCGTTCACACTGAACACACTTATGCATTTTGTTTTTGAAAAGCTGTAATAATAATACTCTAATTCAACAACTTTTGAACTTTCAGTGTGTTTGTGAG
>NW_026607282.1:70000-90000 GCF_029890125.1 Rhinichthys klamathensis goyatoka | reverse complement strand
TTGTGCATGTGATATTGTGTATATTAATGTGTTGTTGATGTGCATGTGATATTGTGTATATTAATGTGTTGTTGATGTGCATGTGATATTGTGTATATTAATGTGTTGTTGATGTGCATGTGATATTGTGTATATTAATGTGTTTTTGATGTGCATGTGATATTGTGCATGTGATATTGTGTATATTAATGTGTCGTTGATGTGCATGTGATATTGTGCATGTGATAATGTGTATATTAATGTGTTGTTGATGTGCACGTGATATTGTGCATGTGATATTGTGTATATTATTGTGTTGTTGATGTGCATGTGATATTGTGCATGTGATAATGTGTATATTAATGTGTTGTTGATGTGCACGTGATATTGTGTATATTAATGTGTTGTTGATGTGCATGTGATATTGTGCATGTGATATTGTGTATATTAATGTGTTGTTGATGTGCATGTGATATTGTGCATGTGATATTGTGTATATTAATATCACATGCACATCAACAACACATTAATATACACAATATCACATGCACAATATCACATGCACATCAACAACACATTAATATACACATTATCACATGCACAATATCACGTGCACATCAACAACACATTAATATACACATTATCACATGCACAATATCACATGCACATCAACAACACAATAATATACACAATATCACATGCACAATATCACGTGCACATCAACAACACATTAATATACACATTATCACATGCACAATATCACGTGCACATCAACAACACATTAATATACACATTATCACATGCACAATATCACATGCACATCAACAACACATTAATATACACAATATCACATGCACAATATCACGTGCACATCAACAACACATTAATATACACAATATCACATGCACAATATCACATGCACATCAACAACACATTAATATACACAATATCACATGCACAATATCACATGCACATCAACAACACATTAATATACACAATATCACATGCACAATATCACGTGCACATCAACAACACATTAATATACACATTATCACATGCACAATATCACATGCACATCAACGACACATTAATATACACAATATCACATGCACAATATCACATGCACATCAACAACACATTAATATACACAATATCACATGCACAATATCACGTGCACATCAACAACACATTAATATACACAATATCACATGCACAATATCACATGCACATCAACAACACATTAATATACACAATATCACATGCACAATATCACATGCACATCAACAACACATTAATATACACATTATCACATGCACAATATCACGTGCACATCAACAACACATTAATATACACATTATCACATGCACAATATCACATGCACATCAACGACACATTAATATACACATTATCACATGCACAATATCACATGCACATCAACGACACATTAATATACACAATATCACATGCACATCAACAACACATTAATATACACAATATCACATGCACAATATCACATGCACATCAACAACACATTAATATACACTATCACATGCACATCAACGACACATTAATATACACAATATCACATGCACAATATCACATGCACAATATCACATGCACATCAACAACACATTAATATACACAATATCACATGCACATATCACATGCACATCAACAACACATTAATATACACAATATCACATGCACAATATCACATGCACATCAACAACACATTAATATACACAATATCACATGCACAATATCACATGCACATCAACGACACATTAATATACACAATATCACATGCACATATCACATGCACATCAACAACACATTAATATACACAATATCACATGCACAATATCACATGCACATCAACAACACATTAATATACACAATATCACATGCACATCAACAACACATTAATATACACAATATCACATGCACATCAACAACACATTAATATACACAATATCACATGCATTGCACATCAACGACACATTAATATACACAATATCACATGCACAATATCACATGCATTGCACATCAACGACACATTAATATACACAATATCACATGCCAATATCACATGCACAATATCACATGCATTGCACATCAACGACACATTAATATACACAATATCACATGCCAATATCACATGCACAATATCATATTTACATCCACACATGCACATCATAACATGCACAATATCACATGAACATCAACAACACATGCACAATATCACACTTATTTCTTGAATGGGCCGTAAATTATGAAATATCTTAATAAAATATACCTTGCATCATATCTTTTGATGGCTAAAGGCCTGTGTATCAGTGTGGGTGGGTATAAACAAATGTATGTGACACTGGAAGTATAACTTGTGTGTTTGTGTGTGTAAACTGATGAATGTTGTTCATATGCCCTCCTGAACTGCAGGCGCCGCTGAACACCTCACTGCACGCTCAAATAATGACACACACACACACACACACACGTTTATCTAAAGAACCATGTCAAAGACATGTTAAAGTGAATTATAATAACTTCTGACTGACTCAAAAACCATATGAATTAGTATGTATCTTAAGAACGTCAGCAAAAGGAGTTTCTTTTTTACATTAAACACTCTTCTGGAGGCAGTTTCATGCACAAAATCAACTGTGTGTGTGTGTGTGTGTGTGTGTGTGTGTGTGTGTGTGTGTGTGTGTGTGTGTGTGTGTGTGTGTGTGTGTGTCATTATTTGATCTATAAATAAACTCCCTTTGATTTGTGCAGTGTTTGTGTTTATGTGTGACTTAATTAGTTAGTGCTGATAGTTGTCTGTCACACACACACACACACACACACACATACAGTGAAGGTGTCATGTACACCTGTTGATTTTTCTTCTCATAATTAATGTGTACACATCCAGGCTAATTATTCTGCAGCGTTTGATTAATGACTTTAGAGTCTCAGTGTCTCAGACAGAGAGGACAGCTGGGAAATGATTGATGAACACACACGGCGCACGACACGGAAGCTGTCATACGTGTGCAAGAAACACACACACACACACAGAGCCGAGATCAAATGCTGCACTTCTCTGGCTTAATCAAATTGTTGTATATATGTAAATGACCTGTGTGTGTGTGTGTGTGTTCATCAGGACAGGAAGTTGCTGAATCAGTGTTGATATGTAAATGTGGGCGGGCATATGTTAATGAGTTCATCGTTTTGATGTCAGTGGAAGAAGTCCACCACAGTGACCCTCAGTTGTGTGTGTGTGTGTGTGTGTGTGTGTGTTCACACATGTTCTAATTTGTTACACGGTTTATTTAAATTTAAGTTATGTTATAATATTTTCTTCTATTATTTTGATGTTTTATTATTATTCTATGTATTCCAAGCGTTGGCAATATTGTATTATTTACAGCCATGCCAATAAAGCAATTTTTAATTGATATGAATTGAAAGAGATGAAAACTCTATTGTGTGTATATTATATATTTAACATGACTGTCTTTGTTTTTGTGTGTTTGTCTCCAGCTTCTAGAGTTTGACCGAGAGCTGTGTGTGTTTAAGGAGCGTCTTCATGAGCTGGACATCTCGTTTCCTCCAAGGTACGAGCACTAGAGCCAAAAAATCCAGCCCTGACCCGGCCCGTGGTGTTCAAGCCCTAACCCGACCCGGCCCGTGGTGTTCAACCCCTAACCCGACCCCGGCCCGTGGTGTTCAAGCCCTAACCCGACCCGGCCCGTGGTGTTCAAGCCCTAACCCGACCCCGGCCCGTGGTGTTCAAGCCCTAACCCGACCCGGCCCGTGGTGTTCAAGCCCTAACCCGACCCGTGGTGTTTAAGCCCTAACCCGACCCGGCCCGTGGTGTTCAAGCCCTAACCCGACCCGGCCCGTGGTGTTCAACCCCTAACCCGACCCCGGCCTGTGGTGTTCAAGCCCTAACCCGACCCGGCCCGTGGTGTTCAAGCCCTAACCCGACCCGTGGTGTTCAAGCCCTAACCCGACCCGGCCCGTGGTGTTCAAGCCCTAACCCGACCCGGCCCGTGGTGTTCAACCCCTAACCCGACCCGTGGTGTTCAACCCCTAACCCGACCCGGCCCGTGGTGTTCAAGCCCTAACCCGACCCGGCCCGTGGTGTTCAACCCCTAACCTGACCCCCTAACCCGACCCGGCCCGTGGTGTTCAACCCCTAACCCGACCCCGGCCCGTGGTGTTCAACCCCTAACCCGACCCCGGCCCGTGGTGTTCAAGCCCTAACCCGACCCCCTAACCCGACCCGGCCCGTGGTGTTCAAGCCCTAACCCGACCCGTGGTGTTCAAGCCCTAACCCGACCCGTGGTGTTCAACCCCTAACCCGACCCGGCCCGTGGTGTTCAAGCCCTAACCCGACCCGGCCCGTGGTGTTCAAGCCCTAACCCGACCCGTGGTGTTCAAGCCCTAACCCGACCCGTGGTGTTTAAGCCCTAACCCGACCCGTGGTGTTCAAGCCCTAACCCGACCCGTGGTGTTCAACCCCTAACCCGACCCGGCCCGTGGTGTTCAAGCCCTAACCCGACCCCGGCCCGTGGTGTTCAACCCCTAACCCGACCCCTGCCCGTGGTGTTCAAGCCCTAACCCGGCCCGTGGTGTTCAACCCCTAACCCGACCCGGCCCGTGATGTTCAACCCCTAACCCGACCCCGGCCCGTGGTGTTCAAGCCCTAACCCGACCCCGGCCCGTGGTGTTTAAGCCCTAACCCGACCCGTGGTGTTCAACCCCTAACCCGACCCGGCCCGTGGTGTTCAAGCCCTAACCCGACCCCGGCCCGTGGTGTTCAAGCCCTAACCCGACCCGGCCCGTGGTGTTCAACCCCTAACCCGACCCGGCCCGTGGTGTTCAACCCCTAACCCGACCCCGGCCCGTGGTGTTCAAGCCCTAACCCGACCCGGCCCGTGGTGTTCAAGCCCTAACCCGACCCCGGCCCGTGGTGTTCAACCCCTAACCCGACCCCGGCCCGTGGTGTTCAACCCCTAACCCGACCCGGCCCGTGGTGTTCAACCACTAACCCGACCCCGGCCCGTGGTGTTCAAGCCCTAACCCGACCCCGGCCCGTGGTGTTCAAGCCCTAACCCGACCCCGGCCCGTGGTGTTCAACCCCTAACCCGACCCGGCCCGTGGTGTTCAACCCCTAACCCGACCCCGGACCGTGGTGTTCAAGCCCTAACCCGACCCCGGCCCGTGGTGTTCAAGCCCTAACCCGACCCGGCCCGTGGTGTTCAAGCCCTAACCCGACCCCGGCCCGTGGTGTTCAAGCCCTAACCCGACCCCGGCCCGTGGTGTTCAACCCCTAACCCGACCCGGCCCGTGGTGTTCAAGCCCTAACCCGACCCCGGCCCGTGGTGTTCAAGCCCTAACCCGACCCCGGCCCGTGGTGTTCAAGCCCTAACCCGACCCCGGCCCGTGGTGTTCAAGCCCTAACCCGACCCCGGCCCGTGGTGTTCAAGCCCTAACCCGACCCGGCCCGTGGTGTTCAAGCCCTAACCCGACCCCGGCCCGTGGTGTTCAAGCCCTAACCCGACCCCGGCCCGTGGTGTTCAACCCCTAACCCGACCCCGGACCGTGGTGTTCAAGCCCTAACCCGACCCCGGCCCGTGGTGTTCAAGCCCTAACCCGACCCGGCCCGTGGTGTTCAAGCCCTAACCCGACCCCGGCCCGTGGTGTTCAAGCCCTAACCCGACCCCGGCCCGTGGTGTTCAACCCCTAACCCGACCCGGCCCGTGGTGTTCAAGCCCTAACCCGACCCGGCCCGTGGTGTTCAAGCCCTAACCCGACCCCGGCCCGTGGTGTTCAAGCCCTAACCCGACCCCGGCCCGTGGTGTTCAAGCCCTAACCCGACCCCGGCCCGTGGTGTTCAAGCCCTAACCCGACCCCGGCCCGTGGTGTTCAAGCCCTAACCCGACCCGGCCCGTGGTGTTCAAGCCCTAACCCGACCCCGGCCCGTGGTGTTCAAGCCCTAACCCGACCCCGGCCCGTGGTGTTCAACCCCTAACCCGACCCGGCCCGTGGTGTTCAAGCCCTAACCCGACCCCGGCCCGTGGTGTTCAAGCCCTAACCCGACCCCGGCCCGTGGTGTTCAAGCCCTAACCCGACCCCGGCCCGTGGTGTTCAAGCCCTAACCCGACCCCGGCCCGTGGTGTTCAACCCCTAACCCGACCCCGGCCCGTGGTGTTCAAGCCCTAACCCGACCCGGCCCGTGGTGTTCAAGCCCTAACCCGACCCGGCCCGTGGTGTTCAACCCCTAACCCGACCCGGCCCGTGGTGTTCAAGCCCTAACCCGACCCCGGCCCGTGGTGTTCAAGCCCTAACCCGACCCCGGCCCGTGGTGTTCAAGCCCTAACCCGACCCGTGGTGTTCAAGCTCACACTCAGCTGATAATGAAGCGCTGTAATCAAACAATAATTACTTGATGAAGTGCGGCTGCGAGAAGAGTGTTTGTGTGTGTTTGTGTGTGTGTGTTTACTGAAGGGACAGGTGGATTTATGGAGTGTCTGTGTGTGTGTGTGTGTGTCTGACCACTGGAAGTCCACGTGCTCTTCTCAATCTGAAGCCGCTAATGAGTGTGTTAAACGTGATTGGATGCGTGCTGTATCTGTTATAATCTGAGGTGAATGAATAGAGACGACAGAACTCACACACACACACACACACACACGCGCGCGCTGTCAGATACGCCTCTCAGTGATCAAGAAGCAGCGATTGTTCTTTGTCATACAGAAACACGCCTCGCCATCTGTGTGCTTATATAAGAGGCCGTCGAGGTCACACACACTCATACACACACTCACACACGCGTACGCACACACACACGCACACACACACACACACTCACTCTCACATACACTCACTCTCATACACACACTCACACACACACACACACACTGCATCTTCATCACTGATCTGTTCTTGTGCTGATTTCACTGTAGAATATCACAACCTTTACGTTCAGTCACGTGTGTGTGTGTGTGTGTCAGTGGCGGATCTAGAAAATTTTACATGGGGGGGCAAAGGGGTGGCAAGAGGTCTTGGCAGGGTGGCAGGGGTAGACGGTACATGGGAATCCCTATATGTGAATTGCTTTAACAAAACAAACACAAAAACACATTCAAACTACAGTAGTTATTGTTTAATCATGCCCTTACACACTACAAATGTTTTTAGGAATGATTTATTAACAAATCCCTCTGAAAATATCTTCAGAATACTGCTAAGTGTATAGCTGGAAAGTTTGGTGTACATAGGTGCTACACAGGCTGAGATGTTTGTACTGGAGAATGACAAAAAACTCATTTTGAGAAAACAGCATTTAAAGATTTGTAATGTAAAAATTCATACTTTTTTTAGTGGAAACAACTATTTACAGACACCATATCTTATCAAATCATTAGCAACAACAATACAAACCACCTAAATCACAGCATTTATGGCCTTCAACTGAACAGAAAAACTGTCAAAAACGCATTTCTAAATGTCAGAGCACGTCACGTGATGCATCTCTGAACGAATCACGTTGTCAGAAATTGACATCAGCCAATGAGATTTCGGTTTTAGAGTTAATAGGCCGCTGTTGGTAGCCTAAAAGAGGCCTAGAAATAGGGTTTCGTTCCACCACGTGGGGCACTACCTACTTTTTTTATATTTAACATCAGAAATATATAGAGATTCCTTAGGAAAAAGTTCTCCGCACACAACCTTGCAGTTTTTGAGAAAAATGATGCTAAAGGTGCCCATTTTGAAATAAAGGGAAAACATAGGGAATTTTGCACTTTCAAACCGGTTTATCATATAAACCCAAAAATGCCGAATTACCACTTGAGGTACAAAATAAACCAGTTTAAAATATGTGATATACCTGAAGTTGCAATCTAGGCACAGTAAACATGATAAGATTATCAAGAAAACTTCTACTGTAGCATTAACATCCCAATTACTTCTCATTATGTTGTTCCAATTCAAAGGTAATATTTGAGGTAAAATCTGAATTACAAATAGAATTCAGCCAAAATATAATATATATATATATATATATATTAAAAAAACACTTTTCAAAATAACGCATTTAATGGTGAATTGCCAATTCGCATACACGAGCAGTAACTGCACTGCATGTACACATTTTTTACATGCTATACTTAAAACAATTATGGTAACAATATTACACGTATTATATTTGAGTAGATTTTGAGGTTTTTTTTTGTGTGTAATCTACCCAAATAAATTAAGTAAAATTTCCTAAATTATTTAGTCTATGGCACATGATGCATTTAATATTATTAGTGTGGAATGTGCTTTTTTAATATAAGTTGTCTCAATAATAAATTAAGCAGAATTTACTCGTTTGTATTAATGAAATTGACTTAATTATAACATTTACTGCATTTTTCAGGTTAAGATAATAATGACTTCATAATGCACTTTTTGTTATCAAACATGCTTTTATTCTGTATTTTTTTGCACAAATAAAACAAATCTATATAAAATGTAAGACAGCAGTTTTAAGATATGAAAAATAAAAGCAAAAAAATGCTAACATTTTCCATGTCATTGAGAAAAATAATTTTGTTACACAAAAACATGTGCATACAAATTTCTGTTGGAAAAGTCACATTCTTGACTAAAACTTGTGATTAACTTGTAGCAAAACAAATCATTTGTACTTGCTGAAAGCTTGTAGAACAATATTAAACGTTCATCAATCAATGCAGTTTTTTTTTCCACCAGAACTTGGTCATAATGCATTGTCTCAATCTAAGTCATGAGTTTGTTTTTAAGTGTTAGTAATTTCGGGGAAAACTTGCAAACATCCAGTTCCAAGAAGAGCTTCTGAAAGGCCTCAAAAGTGTGCCTCAGTTCTTTCGGGTAGGTGAGGTTTAGTGCATACTTGAGTCCAAGAAGAACAGCACAGGCTCTTGCCAGATTTTCCAAGCCAGCCATGACTTGCATCCCCTCCAAGATGATGCTGAAATCCTCCTGAGAATCCCTCTTGCAGATGGCAATTTTCTAGGGCTGTAGTCAACCAAAGAAATCCTTAGTCGACCAAAGTCTTGTCCTGCGCAACGATTAGTCGACAAAAAAAAAAAAAAAAAAAAACTTGATGTTTTGATTGAACAATTTTTTACAATTGTCATAGAGCATTTATAAAACAACAACGAAAAAACATCAAAAATACATAAAACTATAATAATAATACAATTCTTTGAAAAACTGCAAAAAGTGAGGAGCTCTGTCCTCCTAGGTCTATAGTAACAGTCACAATCGCGCACCTGACCACACCACACGCTACAAAACATATAACTGCTATCTGCCACAATGAAAAATCCTAACAAAAGCTCTCGTTTATACAGGCTGTATATTCTGCTTTACTTTCAAAGCTATAGGTTAACTTTTGTCCAGCCTATCTAGGCGTTTTAAAACAAACACACACAAAAAACCAAAGAGCCTAAAAAACATTCCTAATAATAATAGGCTGTATTGTAGGACCGCATATAGGTTTATTTTCGTTTTGTTACATTATTTAAGCTATTTTCAAATGCGTCAAGTGTACAAATAAAAACAAAAACATATCAAGAAAACACAATCTATTAAGTCAGCATGATAAAGCCGGGACTGCTCACGTCTTTTGCGCGCTCAAGTTCGATTTCAAATGTAGGCGCGCGGTGTGCGCTAATGATGGAAGCAACGGTCGCGGTGCGACGCGCTCTTTTTTTTCCAAGTGCGTCCACGCCGCATCGAGATACAAACATATAGTGTATAAAAACATAAAAACCGAAACAAGTAGCGTTCTAACTGAATGAATACAGCTAAACTACCTATATCCCTTACTGAGCACGAAGCAGCAGCGCAGCCACAGGTGCGAACCGAGTGTGTGTGCGCTAAACTGTGGCGCTGTTACAAAATAGCCTAAATTAAAGCATTTAAAGTTGGGGATAAACCATAGGCTAATTATATTTAGAATACAGTAATATATAACTGCTTATAAAGGAATAAATATCAAGGAGTAAATCATTGAAAAATTCTTTCTATTGGTAAAAAAAAAAAAAAAAAAAAAATGCGACTGGTCGACCAATAAGAACGTCAGTCGACCAAGACGGCATTGAAAATAAACTAGTCGTTTAGCCGATAAACTAGTCGTTTAGTCGTTTAGCCTTTAGTCGTTTAGCCGATTAGTCGACTAAACGACTAAAGTTGACAGCCCTACAATTTTCATTATGTGCTACAGGATATCTCCATTGTCACACTGTAAAACAAACATTAAAGAAGTATTTTTATCTCGTCTGTCTCATTATAAGTCTGTCCATAATTATAAACTTGATTTGTGTACGGTTGTAAAAATTTCTTATAACAGCTTAAAATGCTAAGACACCATTATAGTTTATTTTCTTTGTAATCACTGAAACCACAAAGACCACCACTTTGCGGACCACAAAGACTGTCACAATAACATAAGTACAGTTTCACCAATGACAGAGGGTGTATTCAGGAAGAAAAAATTAAATAAATTTAAAATTACATTTGGTGACACTATTGTAGAGGGGGAAATTAAATTTTGCTGGTCCTCTATAGACATTCTACTAACTGTATAGTAACATGTCAACTAACACAGAGTATTAGTAGACTGCTAGGTTAGGGTTAATAGAGTAAGTTAACATGTAGTTGCAGTTACTTATAGTCAGTAGAATGTCTAAAGTGGACCATCAAAATAAAGTGTTACCTTTTTTCATATAAGTGGCTGACAAAAATCTATTTTGTGTTAAATATTTTCACATTAGCTTTATATAATTTAATTAGAAAAAAGATTATTGTTTAAGTTGCATTTCTATTTTTATAAATAAAAACGATGTACAAATACATTTCTCAAAACACCATAAATATATAGAATAATTCTTGTCACTTACATTGTACTCATGGATGAGGTTATCCTATTTTTCACCCAGATAACAGATCAAGCAACGGATGACAACGTCTCTCATCGTGTCGATGTTTTTATCGGGATTCTGATCGGGAAGTTTGTAAATTAGCATCACCCAAAGATAATGAACAAATATTGATATGTTATGAAAGTAACTTACCTGCAGCATGGGATAGCTAGCTCCGTAGTGTCCGACGTTTTGAGCCATTCCTTCGCACATTGCTCGATTTGTTCCCATCGGAGTTCAGTAAAGGGCTGCGGACCTTCCCGCCATCTTTTCCGACATGAAGAATACACTTTACGGGTGTTAATCGAGCTTGATCGCCGCTATCAGATGAAGATGCGCTGCTTATCCTCCTCAATGTTTACATGTGCGTAGTGATATTAGCTTGATTTTGGCTGTGACCTACTTACATTTTCGATGCTGATTGGTTGAAAATCTAGCTAAACAGTTTTATATGTCTCAATACGCAGTCAATATAGTGCGCCAATAAATTACACTTTTCTCATTAACTGCAGGATAATGCGTGGAGAACTTTTTGCTTGGATACCTTTTATTAACGTTGAACATATTGAGCAAAAGAAAATGTAGTGCCCCGTTCGTCGGAACGAAACTGAACGATACAGCTCACGTACAGCGGCCTATAAATGCCCATTGTACTTTCACGATTGGTTGCTGATTAAAAGGAAATGACCATATTTGGATACGACAACAATGTACAGGAGAGAGAGCTTTCCAACGGAGATGTATGTGATGACATTGACATGCAGCGATCGCGGAGCAGCATGTTGATTTAGAACGACAACTTTTGTTGAATTTAGGAGAAATCTACTGACGCAAATAGACAAAGTGTAGTAAAATAAAGTCCTAAATGTGTTTTTTGGGGAATTTTTTTCACCACAAGTCTGAAAGAAGACATGTTATTGAAGACAAATAGCCCAAAATCTCAAAATTAACCAGTGAAAAAACCCCCGATGTTTTTGTGTCTCGCCTTAAGCTATTCTTGTCTTTACAAAAATCAAAATTAGGCTAATCAAAGGGAAGAGTGCTCTTACAAATCACGAGGGAGCGAATTGACCGCTGATTTTGGCTAACGTAATAGACTCGCTGTTTTTGCTGATGCTGAATCGTCTTTAGTATACAATACATTCATTACAAATGTAACTTTAAGTAAAACGTGTGTGTTTAAACTACACCTGGGGAAACTCACTTCACCTTCAGAGGCTCTGGGGCAGCTCAGTCTCTCCAGTCGGGTTGCAGGGCCACCTCACCGCAGCAGACTCGCTGTGTGTGTGTGAGCCGCCAACGCCGCTCTGCACGTTTGAATCAGGGACGCATAGCAGGGGGGAGGGGCTAATAATACATTTAAAATTAAAAATTCAATTGTTCACTTTTGGTAAATGTATTGTTTAGTTCACTGTTTTGAGAAGCTTGTGGACATAGTGGCAGGTTGTTTTTACAAGTACAGTTTTTGGATCATCAAAGTTAGGGGGGCAGCTGGGGAGGCAAGGCTCTAGAGTGGGGGGGCACCTGCCCCCCCCTTGCCCCCCTGTAGATCCGCCCCTGGTGTGTGTGTGTGTGTGTATGCGTGTATGCATGAACACCTTTATAAAACATTACCATGGTATCAGATGATAATGCATTTGCATGGCGTTCATTTAACGGACCCGTGAGCGACCGAGCGCTTCGACAGACACACGCGAGGAGTTCTTTCCTGAAACACCAAAACTGCACGTTTATTTAATAATCAATTCATTCATCAAATAGATTTAATAATAAACACTCAAATAACATTTAAACTGCATATAAGGGAACTTCTAAAAATATAATAGTTTCTCCTCCAATTCGTTGTTGAAATATCAACATGTAAACTCCGACTGTCATGACTTGATTTCGTCACAGATTTATTCACACACACATAAAAAAATTTAATATGAATGTAATAAATGATTAATTTGTGCTATAACTAGTAGTAAAGAGGAAGAGAGGATCGGTTCACACGCCACTTCAATTTCATAATACAATTGACATAATTTGTCAATTCATCAAATTTTTATGGAAACTGATACATTTTATTTTTCAGGATTATATGATGAATTAAAAGTTCAATAGAACAGCATTTATTTGAAATATAATCTTTTACATTATATTTATCTTATAAAGTATTAAAATATTAATCATTATAAATATCTTTAAAGTCACTTTTGATCAATTTAACGCGTCCTTGATGAATAAAATTATGAATTTCTTTTAAAAAGAAGAACTTTTAAAATGGTAGTATGTACCAAATTATTGACATAATTTTTCAGTTTTGTCAATTTATCAAATTTATGAAAACAGTTCATATTTCTGTGGAAACTGATACATTTTATTTTTTTAGGATGCTATGATGAATAAAAAGTTCAAAAGAACAGCATTTATTTGAATCTTTTGTAACATTATAAATATATTTAAAGTCACTTTTGATCAATTTAATGCGTCCTTGATCAATAAAAGTATGAATTTCTTTAAAAAAATAACTTTTAAATAGCAAAATACCCTACAAACACTGCGTCATTAATAAACACCACGGTACTGAATGATTCTCGGTTTATTTACCATGTTTGTTGTGTTTCTGTTGGAATCGACACGTGTTTTAATCTCTCGTCGCTGATGCTCGGTGTGTGTGAGTGTTGTAAAGCAGATGAAAGGCGCTGAGGATCTGTGTGTGTGTGTGTGTGTGACCCTTTACACGTCCAGCGCTCACACACCGATGTGTGGAATTTGCTCGTGTCCCGCCAACTCCCGGCGCTGGAGTCGTGCCGACGGAGGCGATCAGTGAGAAACACACGCAGAATCATAAACACATCAATAACAAACCCTGGTTGTGTCGTGATCTACAGTTCTCCACACACACACCGGGAGGGTCGCACAATACACATGAAGCACAGCTAAAGTACACTCTAAACAATGCTGGGTTGTTTCAACCCAAATTTGGGTCAAATATGGACAAACCCAAATGTTGGGTTAAAAATGTAATTAAAAAACATTACATTTGAAAGTGAAAGTTGAAGTCCGGTTAAAATTTTAAATTACATTTTTAACCCAACATTTGGGTTTGTCCACATTTGACCCAAATTTGGGTTGAAACAACCCAGCATTGTTTAGAATGTAGTTTTAAATGTTTTTAGTTATTCTCAGTGTGTAATCTTCATAAAGCGATCTGTAACACTTTACAATAAGGTTCATTATTTAAATATTAATGTATTAACTCATGAACTAACAATGAGCAACACATTACAGTGTTTATTAATCATTGTTAATGTTAGTTAATAATAATCCAGATGTTCATTGTTTGTTCATGTTAGTTCACAGTGCATTAACTAATGTTAACAAACACAACCTTTGATTTTAATAATGTATTAGTAAATGTTGAAATTAATATTAAATAAGATTAATAAATGCTGTAGAAGTGTTGATCGTTTTTAGTTCATGTTAACTAATGAACCTTATTGTAAAGTGTCACCAAAAGATTTGTATTTAATTAACTCTTATCCAGTGATTTATGAATCTATAAAGTCATGCACTTTGAAGGTGAAGTTCTGTAAATACTTCATAAAATCGTGGAAAATTATTATACGGTTGTCATTCATTACACTACCACTTAAAGGTTTGGGTTCAGTAAGATTGGTAAGAAGTCTCTTTTTCTCATCAAGGCTGCATTTATACAGTAATACAGTTAAAATAGTGAAATATTATTACAATATAAATAGTTGTTTTCTATGTGAATATATAGTAAAGTGTAATTTATTCCTGTGATCAAAGCTGAATTTTCAGCATCATTACTCCAGTCTTCAGTGTCACATGATCCTTCAGAAATCACTCTAATATGAGGATCTGATGATCAAGAAACATTTATGATTATTAGTAGTGTTAAAAACAGCATTTATCTGAAAAATAATCTTTCATAAAAGTCAATTTAATGCATCCTATTAATTTCTTTCGCATGGTATTGTACACCAAAATCCTTTTTTTAATCGTATTTTTTGATGATTTAAACACTCTCAGAACTCATTAATGCACATTATTATATTCATCTTCAGATTTGCCCGATTAAAGGAAGATGTTTCCCTCATTGATTAAATGCTTTATGATTTTACTGTGAGACTCACTCTGTAAAATCAATGCCGAAATTGAGTAGGAATATTCCCAGGATGGTGTGTGTGTGTGTGTGTGTGTGTGTGTTTGTGTGTTTGTGGAGTCTAGACGGCTGAGGTTGTTCTAGCTGGCAGGTCGTGAGGTGTGTGTGTGTGTGTGTGTGAAGGGTCGGAGGTCATGTTCAGTTATTCTTCACCGTTTGGTGAGGATGTTGAGACTCAGAGCTCACACACTCAGCTCTCGGTGTCACTTCACCACGGTACTTTCTCCAGTGGATTTGTGTTGTTTACTTTCACTCCGATGAAACGAGTGTGCTTATTAATAAATGATTAATTTCCCTTTTCTTCATTTGCGCGACAGGCCTGTGTCTGGTGTTGAGGATGACATTATCATAGCGACGTTAGTTCCGGTCCGCAGAACTGATTGAACACGAGCGCTGATATTTTCTCTCTGATTGTTCCTTTTCACGTGTTTTCTGCTGAAATGCTCACAAATATCTGCCATAATGTCATTTGCTCAGAGATCATAAAAATGAAAATATATATATATATTATCTCTATAAAAGTTATATATGTTTTATATGAATATTTAAATGTATGCCAATGCGTACAGAAATTTTAAAAATATATTTTTTTAAATTAAAATTTAAATCTATTCCAAATATTGTTACCTGACATTTAAATGCGAATGCATACAGACATTTTTAAGATTTTTTTTTTATTATTATTTAAATCTATCATGAACATTTAAATCTATTCGGAATATTGTTACTTGAGATTTAAATGCCAATGCATCCTGAAATATGTGTAATATTATTGCATTCTAATGCAGTATTATGCAGAATGTAACTCTGGAGACTCTAGTTGCTCGATGTTTTGTAAAGCGTCCCTCAACCCTCATCCGCTTTGTTGTAAAGCGTCCCTCATCCGCTGTGTTGTAAAGCGTCCCTCAACCCTCATCCGGTGTGTTGTAAAGCGTCCCTCATCCGCTGTGTTGTAATATTGGGTTGAGGGACACTTTTTACAACACAGCGGATGAGGGTTGAGGGACGCTTTACAACACAGCGGATGAGGGACGCTTTACAACACAGCGGATGAGGGTTGAGGGACGCTTTACAACACACCGGATGAGGGTTGAGGGACGCTCATCCGCTGTGTTGTAAAGCGTCCCTCAACCCTCATCCGCTGTGTTGTAAAGCGTCCCTCATCCGGTGTGTTGTAAAGCGTCCCTCATCCGCTGTGTTGTAAAGCGTCCCTCAACCCTCATCCGCTGTGTTGTAAAGCGTCCCTCATCCGCTGTGTTGTAAAGCGTCCCTCATCCGGTGTGTTGTAAAGCGTCCCTCATCCGGTGTGTTGTAAAGCGTCCCTCATCCGCTGTGTTGTAAAGCGTCCCTCAACCCTCATCCGCTGTGTTGTAAAGCGTCCCTCATCCGGTGTGTTGTAAAGCGTCCCTCATCCGCTGTGTTGTAAAGCGTCCCTCAACCCTCATCCGCTGTGTTGTAAAGCGTCCCTCATCCGCTGTGTTGTGAAGCGTCCCTCAACCCTCATCCGCTGTGTTGTAAAGCGTCCCTCATCCGCTGTGTTGTAAAGCGTCCCTCAACCCTCATCCGCTCTGTTGTAAAGCGTCCCTCAACCCTCATCCGCTGTGTTGTAAAGCGTCCCTCATCCGGTGTGTTGTAAAGCGTCCCTCATCCGGTGTGTTGTAAAGCGTCCCTCATCCGCTGTGTTGTAAAGCGTCCCTCAACCCTCATCCGCTGTGTTGTAAAGCGTCCCTCATCCGCTGTGTTGTAAAGCGTCCCTCAACCGCTGTGTTGTAAAGCGTCCCTCATCCGCTGTGTTGTAAAGCGTCCCTCAACCCTCATCCGCTGTGTTGTAAAGCGTCCCTCAACCCTCATCCGCTGTGTTGTAAAGCGTCCCTCATCCGCTGTGTTGTAAAGCGTCCCTCAACCCTCATCCGGTGTGTTGTAAAAAGCGTCCCTCATCCGCTGTGTTGTAAAGCGTCCCTCAACCCTCATCCGCTGTGTTGTAAAGCGTCCCTCATCCGCTGTGTTGTAAAGCGTCCCTCATCCGCTGTGTTGTAAAGCGTCCCTCAACCCTCATCCGCTGTGTTGTAAAGCGTCCCTCATCCGCTGTGTTGTAAAGCGTCCCTCAACCCTCATCCGGTGTGTTGTAAAGCGTCCCTCATCCGCTGTGTTGTAAAGCGTCCCTCATCCGCTGTGTTGTAAAGCGTCCCTCAACCCTCATCCGCTGTGTTGTAAAGCGTCCCTCATCCGCTGTGTTGTAAAGCGTCCCTCATCCGGTGTGTTGTAAAAAGCGTCCCTCATCCGCTGTGTTGTAAAGCGTCCCTCAACCCTCATCCGCTGTGTTGTAAAAAGCATCCCTCAACCCTCATCCGCTGTGTTGTAAAGCGTCCCTCATCCGGTGTGTTGTAAAGCGTCCCTCATCCGCTGTGTTGTAAAGCGTCCCTCAACCCTCATCCGCTGTGTTGTGTTGTAAAGCGTCCCTCAACCCTCATCCGCTGTGTTGTAAAGCGTCCCTCATCCGGTGTGTTGTAAAGCGTCCCTCATCCGGTGTGTTGTAAAGCGTCCCTCATCCGCTGTGTTGTAAAGCGTCCCTCAACCCTCATCCGCTGTGTTGTAAAGCGTCCCTCATCCGCTGTGTTGTAAAGCGTCCCTCAACCCTCATCCGCTGTGTTGTAAAAAGCGTCCCTCATCCGCTGTGTTGTAAAGCGTCCCTCATCCGCTGTGTTGTAAAGCGTCCCTCATCCGCTGTGTTGTAAAGCGTCCCTCAACCCTCATCCGCTGTGTTGTAAAGCGTCCCTCATCCGCTGTGTTGTAAAGCGTCCCTCAACCCTCATCCGCTGTGTTGTAAAAAGCGTCCCTCATCCGCTGTGTTGTAAAGCGTCCCTCATCCGCTGTGTTGTAAAGCGTCCCTCATCCGCTGTGTTGTAAAGCGTCCCTCATCCCTCATCCGCTGTGTTGTAAAGCGTCCCTCATCCGCTGTGTTGTAAAGCGTCCCTCAACCCTCATCCGCTGTGTTGTAAAGCGTCCCTCAACCCTCATCCGGTGTGTTGTAAAGCGTCCCTCATCCGCTGTGTTGTAAAGCGTCCCTCAACCCTCATCCGGTGTGTTGTAAAAAGCGTCCCTCATCCGCTGTGTTGTAAAGCGTCCCTTAACCCTCATCCGCTGTGTTGTAAAGCGTCCCTCAACCCTCATCCGCTGTGTTGTAAAGCGTCCCTCATCCGCTGTGTTGTAAAGCGTCCCTCAACCCTCATCCGCTGTGTTGTAAAGCTTCCCTCAACCCTCATCCGGTGTGTTGTAAAGCGTCCCTCATCCGCTGTGTTGTAAAGCGTCCCTCATCCGCTGTGTTGTAAAGCGTCCCTCAACCCTCATCCGCTGTGTTGTAAAGCGCCCCTTATCCGCTGTGTTGTAAAGCGTCCCTCATCCGGTGTGTTGTAAAAAGCGTCCCTCATCCGCTGTGTTGTAAAGCGTCCCTCAACCCTCATCCGCTGTGTTGTAAAGCGTCCCTCATCCGGTGTGTTGTAAAGCGTCCCTCATCCGCTGTGTTGTAAAGCGTCCCTCAACCCTCATCCGCTGTGTTGTAAAGCGTCTCTCAACCCTCATCCGCTGTGTTGTAAAGCGTCCCTCATCCGCTGTGTTGTAAAGCGTCCCTCATCCGCTGTGTTGTAAAGCGTCCCTCAACCCTCATCCGCTGTGTTGTAAAGCGTCCCTCAACCCTCATCCGCTGTGTTGTAAAAAGCGTCCCTCATCCGCTGTGTTGTAAAGCGTCCCTCATCCGCTGTGTTGTAAAGCGTCCCTCAACCCTCATCCGCTGTGTTGTAAAGCGTCCCTAATCCGGTGTGTTGTAAAGCGTCCCTCATCCGCTGTGTTGTAAAGCGTCCCTCATCCGGTGTGTTGTAAAAAGCGTCCCTCATCCGCTGTGTTGTAAAGCGTCCCTCAACCCTCATCCGCTGTGTTGTAAAGCGTCCCTCATCCGGTGTGTTGTAAAGCGTCCCTCGTCCGGTGTGTTGTAAAGCGTCCCTCATCCGCTGTGTTGTAAAGCGTCCCTCATCCGGTGTGTTGTAAAGCGTCCCTCATCCGGTGTGTTGTAAAGCGTCCCTCATCCGGTGTGTCGTAAAGCGTCCCTCATCCGGTGTGTTGTAAAGCGTCCCTCAACCCTCATCCGGTGTGTCGTAAAGCGTCCCTCATCCGGTGTGTTGTAAAGCTTCCCTCATCCGGTGTGTCGTAAAGCGTGTGTGTTGTAAAGCGTTCCTCATCCGGTGTGTTGTAAAGCGTCCCTCATCCGCTGTGTTGTAAAGCGTCCCTCATCCGGTGTGTTGTAAAGCGTCCCTCATCCGGTGTGTTGTAAAGCGTCCCTCATCCGGTGTGTTGTAAAGCGTCCCTCATCCGGTGTGTTGTAAAGCGTCCCTCATCCGGTGTGTTGTAAAGCGTCCCTCATCCGGTGTGTTGTAAAGCGTCCCTCATCCGGTGTGTTGTAAAGCTTCCCTCATCCGGTGTGTCGTAAAGCGTGTGTGTTGTAAAGCGTTCCTCATCCGGTGTGTTGTAAAGCGTCCCTCATCCGCTGTGTTGTAAAGCGTCCCTCATCCGGTGTGTTGTAAAGCGTCCCTCATCCGGTGTGTTGTAAAGCGTCCCTCATCCGGTGTGTTGTAAAGCGTCCCTCAACCCTCATCCGGTGTGTCGTAAAGCGTCCCTCATCCGGTGTGTTGTAAAGCGTCCCTCATCCGGTGTGTCGTAAAGCGTGTGTGTTGTAAAGTGTTCCTCATCCGCTGTGTTGTAAAGCGTCCCTCATCCGCTGTGTTGTAAAGCGTCCCTCATCCGGTGTGTTGTAAAGCGTCCCTCATCCGGTGTGTCGTAAAGCGTGTGTGTTGTAAAGCGTTCCTCATCCGGTGTGTTGTAAAGCGTCCCTCATCCGCTGTGTT
>NW_026607282.1:62500-65000 GCF_029890125.1 Rhinichthys klamathensis goyatoka | reverse complement strand
GGATCACATGATGGACTTCCTCTCGGGATTGTCCGGGATTGTTTGGGCCACCCTGAAGAAATCTTCAGTCTTTAAAGAGCTTCTCCCGCCCCTTAATTCCCACACTCTGCATCTCTATCCCTCATTATCCTTCTCTATCCTCCACTATCATTCACTCTCTCCCTCTTTCATCCTCGCACTCATCTCTCGTTAGCATACCAAAACTGCCCTTCATTTCCACATGCTTAAAGTGCCATCAATGCTAATTGCGCTCAGGCGTTCTGCAAAGGCCCCTCGCCGGGTCTTGTTTGGCCACTCGGCCGGGGGCCTGTGTTTTGGGATAACTGGGATAACTGGTTCCCCTCCCTCTCTGACCCTTGCCCTTTCGGTTGCCGCGGCGACGGCCCGTTTCGGCTGATGCTGATGGTGTTGTTTGACCGCTGAGGTGTTCGACTCGCTGACTCCACTAAAGCAGCGGGTCGCCGGCCGTGTGATGATCCGCTTTCATGCTCAATCGACCAGAGACACACGCGCGCCTGCTCAAAACACTCTCCAGACTACTGTTAATTGCATTTTGCACAAAGAAAATGTGTTAAAATAAAAGTGTGCATTATTTTCATGACATTTAAACATTTTCTACACAACTATTATTAGCCTGTTGTAATGCACAACCATCATGACGAGGAGAAATGCTGCTTATTTTATTTGCATTTTAAAACTATTGAAAATATACATCATAGTAGTTTTTCTTGATTTTATACTATAGTTTATTATTTTCACAATATCAGTGTTTTTGCAAAAAAAATCTCATTTTAAAGAAAATAATATATTTATGTTGTATTATTTTAATATTATGTTATTTAAAACACATTTAAAACACAATTGAACGTTTTTTGTTTTGCTGAAATTATTTTATACTATAATTTATTATTTGTGAAATATCAGTGTTTTACAACAAAAAACATATTTTTAAGGAAATAATATATATATTATTAATCTAGAAATGTTTCTTCATTATGTCTGAGACATTTGTATGTTTTATCTGTTTTTGTATTGTATGTTGCGGTGAGCCAAAGAAAAATTTCCACCCCGGTGGACAATAAAGATTTATTCTATTCTATTCTATTCTATTCTATAATATTTATAATATTGTTTAAATATTATACTATTTAAAGCATTTTTAAAACACAATTGAAAGTGTTCTTGTTTTGCTGAAATTATTTATACTGTTTGTTGTACTGATTTTATACTATAATTTATTATTTGTGAAATATCAGTGTTTCGCACTGTTTTAGAAAATAATATAATATTTATATATTATATTGTTTAAATATTATAGTAAAGCATGTTTAAAACACCATTGAAAGTATTTGTTTTACTGAAATTATTTTATAGTAAAATGTACTATTTATATTATTTTAAAGTAATCTTTAAAAAAAGAATTTAAAGTAGTTTCTGCAAAAGAATCTCGTAATGAGAAGAAATAAATATTTAAATAATATATTATTAATTTTTAAAGTACATTTTAAAACAATTGAAAATGTACGTCACAGTAGAACTGATTGTACAGTATAATTTATTATTTGTGAAATATCTCAGTATTTTTGCAAACAAATCTCTTATTTTGAAGAAAATATCATATTTATAAATTATATTATTTAAAACAGAATTGAATTGATATTACAGTTGTTTCTCATAATGAGAATAAAATACTATATTTAAATATAGTATTTAAATTATAACATTTAAAGTACATTTAAAACAACTGAAATTTTCTGTTACAGTATTTTTTGCAAAAAGAAATCTCATATTTTGTAGAAAATAATATAACATTTAAATATTAAGCACATTTAAAACACAATGGAAAATTAACATCTCTGTATTTTTGTTGCACTGAATTGTGTTATTTAAAGTACATTTTAAAATACAATTAAAAATGTTCTTTTGCACAAAAAAAACTTCGAAATTTCGAATAGGCTATATTATTCGAAAAATATATTATTTAAATGACATTATTTAAAGAACATTTAAAAACACGATTGAAAGTATACATCACAATAGTTTTTGTTGTGCTGAATTAATGCTGTAATTAATAATTTAAATCATATTATTTGAAGTGCATTTTAAAACGCATGAAAGTACAGTATTTTGATATTGAATTTATTTTATGCTGATTACAAAAAAAAACTAAATGTGGCGTTGCATTTGTAGTCATAGAGGGAAACGTGTTTAATTGTTATATGTAATATGAAGCCGAGATGTTCCACACGTTTCACTGATTCTGATGCAGGAACTCCATCATTAACATCATAACGCTGTGTTCCCGCAGTTACCCGTACAGTGAGGACTCGAGTCAGGGAAAGCAGTACATGAACACTCGATGTCCCTCCTGGTGCGACCGAATCCTCATGTCCTCCTCGGCCAAAGACCTGATCATGAAGGTGAGACCCACGACAGTGTTAAAGCTGCTTTCCTTCCTGCAGATCACCACACAGTTACTGTAAAAGCTCCAGTTCTGTCT
>NW_026607282.1:50000-57500 GCF_029890125.1 Rhinichthys klamathensis goyatoka | reverse complement strand
TCGAGATCATGGACACACACACACACACACACACACACACACACACACTCACACTCACACACACTCAATCTCCATCAGATGCTCTTCTCTGACGTCTCTCAGCCTTGTTTCCAAAACTCTAATATAGACCATCAGAAATTACTCTACAGATTTTAAAAAGCATACTTGCAAATTTTAGATATGCCTCTACATAATATTACAAGCTTCTTCCATATACAGTATGTAAGATGTTTTAAAAGGTGCAATGCAAAAAAAATGTTGTTGTATTTCTCTATTGTTAGGTTTATTTGTACATTGGATTATCTTTAATGGAGATTTCTAGACGTTCTTTGTGTTAGAATAGATAGGTATATTCTGTTCAAGCGTTGGTTTGATTTTTTTCTTTATGGATTATGGATTATGGATTATTGTTTATCTTTGATCTCTGATTTGTTGTTGCTTGCACTCTGCCGTCACCGTGCCGCGTACAACCGCCAACTCTCATTTTATATACTGTACTTTTTAAAGAGATAATTTATAATTCGTACCAAAACTATTATGCTGACATATTGATACGAACAGCTGCTTTGGGTGTAAAGTTTCACATGTTTGAATAGTTATAAACAAACTACGAAATCCACATCATTATTAGCAGAATATGCCATTTCAGCCAATATGATTTATATATATAAATATATATATATAGCCAATTTAAAGGGTTTTTTTAAGCAGTGCCATAAACCATGCAAATATATATGATAGTTTCAATAGCAGTCTTGCTCGGTTATTACAGTACTGTTCTTACTCTTAACTTATTTCTGTGTAATAATGTTATGGTTCTGAATGTGATATTTTAATAGGCCTGGGTATCTTAAAAATAGCTGTATCCTTTTCTCTCTCTTTTTTTTGTATGATTTTTCTGTTTCTATATTATTGTGCCATGGTGCCAACTATTGAATTGAACTCAGTCAAATGTAGAGTTTAAGTTATGATTCAGTTCAGCTGTAAGAGGAGAAACACTCAAATTAAGGACCAGGAGAAACTTCTGTACACTTTACTTTACAGTGTCCATTTTACACACCATGTGTTTTTACAAACATAATCACATATGAAGTGTGTGTATTTCACTTGGATCACACTGTTACATGACCACTGTACAGTAAAGTGTGAGTGTTAACTCCTCATGTGTGTGTGTGTGTGTGTTCTCAGCATCAGTGCCGTTTGCTCCTCCTGGTTTAATTCTACACTACAGAGTTGACAGATTAGATGGATCCTTCATTTCTGAGTCAGTGGGAATGATTTTGTGTCGCCTTGACAGTGATTTGCTTAGAAAAACTGCTTGTTAACTGTTTTCCCCAGCAGGTCAGGAGATAGGATTCACTCTTTCTTTAAGCAGATAGCGATTAGACCTCGCGGATGGCAAGACCTCCAAAAGCAATAAAACCATTAGAACTCAATGAATGAATGAATGAATCAATGCCTCTTTGTCATTAGTCAAGCACACCAGAAAGCCCTTGAGATTCGCTAAAAAGCCTTTGACATTTAGATGTATTTTCCATCATTGTAGATGATCGTGCATGAACATTTATTGTGTTTTTTTTTTGTTGGGGGGGGGGGGGGGGGGGGGTAATAATGTTAATATTAACAATATTACATTATACAATGATATTCTGTGTTCATCAAACTGTTCATAAAAATTAATATATTATTGAACATGATATAGCCTAATAATTTGTTATGGTGGGATGTTTTAATATGTCTCGGGATTAAATTACGCAAGTCACATGACGCATAAAACTCCCACAAACTAAAGATTCGGAAATATGTCATGTAATTATATATATATTAACACTTTTTAACAACGTTTACGAATATTTTTGTAACCACAAAAGTTAGATTACACGTTAGTTATAGTAGATGCTCGCGAGATCGCTATACGCGCGTTTTTCGTTACGATCAATAACGAAATCGTTTGCGAAGTAGTGTAGCCTACTGTCATTACTTATAGGCATAACTTTAAAAATAAATGTATATATCACAAAAAAAATTGTTTAAGGTCTCTTTAAGGGTTGATGGGGTCACGAGACATTTTGCATTACTCAAATCCGCGAATAACACTGACAAAAAAAGTTAGCCTTCCTGAAATCTGTTAAACGATTCGCACGCAAAAAGGCTCGTTTAGAATAAGAAATACATATATCAGAAAATCTGTGAATGCATTATTAAAGGCCTTCTGTCCCTGAAGTTTGGGCTCTTAAAAATAAAAAACTCTAAATGTCTGTAAGTAACCATGAAAAGAGACGAAAAATTCCTCTTATTACAAGGGAAAAGGCGAATGAATGTTTATGATCTTATTAGCAACAATTTTACTATCATTATTATGCTATTAATAATAGCCTATTAATGCACGGATATATAATATGCATTTGTTTGCACCTTTCGCGTGGCCGAGCTCAAAAATATGCGCTACAATAACACAACAAAATGGTTTAAACAACAGTAAACAAATGCATGAAATTATAAAGAACCAGGACAAATGTAAAATATTGGCTTGTTAAATAATTTATTGATAATACAAAGTTTTTTCTTCCTTCATCACGGAAGCAATAATATTCTCTTCATCGATATTTATGTCCATCTTTGAGTAGATTTTTTCGTGTTGTGAGGTAAAACATAAACTCCTTCCATTGAAAGTATAAGCGGCCAATAGGACATTGTTAAAACAAATTCTATTCACATAATTTACAGCACTGGCACTTTTATACACTTTGTGTACCTGTTTTCAAAATAATAAAAAAAGTGAAACTTTTAGGCGAAAGAGGCGTCGTTATTCTTCTGCGATCGAAGACAAAGATGATCTTAAATGATGATGATGAGGGGAAAGTTGGCACGTCTTCGTGATGCTTTCATAACATAATTTACTCAGTAAAAAATATATATACATCTCACGTCCACTTCTAACTGTACAACCGCATTCAAAGCAAAGCAAAAGCCGCGTGAACAGTGTGTTTATACCCTGCTTAACTCTGCCTCATTTTCCCAGAAGAATCTGAGGCAGATGATGATGATGATGATGATAATGAAGAGTCTTTTGCTCAGTTTCATCACAAAGTGTCCGAGCTGTTACTGCACGGGCTGATGAGCGACAGGTTACTCGTCTTGTGCTTTTTCAACAGTCTTGTGATTTTCTCGTCGTCGGAGTTCGGGTCCAGAGGTTTGTTATATTCATCATCCTCCTCGTTGTCCGAACTCTCCTTCATTTTCTCCGTCTCTGAGTCGTGTTTCTTTTTAGCCGTGGCCATTTCAGCCGCGTGCCTCTTCCGCCATTTGGTTCTTCTGTTCTGAAACCAAACCTGAGAGAGAGACAGAAAAACACTTCAGCACACGGGCCTTCTCTGGGATAGCCTACATGCAACAATTCAATGAATTAAACCAAGCTTTTAAAAAATAATTAATTCATCTAAATTGAACTATAGTGCTAAATGAATTTCAAGTTGACCAGAGAGTGTGTAAATGCCTAACGGTGTGAAATGATGCGCAACATTGACCGCAATAATCCCAATAATTTTCATTTCAAAATAATAAAATGTTGAGCTTGTTTGTAAATTCATATACTCTAAAAAAAAAATCTGGGTTGTTTCAACACATATTTGGGTCAAATCTACACGAAATGGACTCGTACCGTTTAAACCGTTGGTTTAACATTTTTAATTAAAATTTGAACCCAACGGTTTTAACGGAATCGCACACAGCCCAACTGACACTTCCACAGATATAATAATCTTAGCATTGTCTCAGCCTACATTGAGTAAATAATAATTAATAATATGTTCAAGTTAATAAAACCCCGTCTCTATCTACCTTGACTTGACTCTCGGTCATGCCCAGAGAATATGCGAGGCGAGCTCTCTCTGGACCGGCCAGGTATTTGGTCTGTTCGAAGGTTTTCTCCAGCGCGAAAATCTGCTGTCCTGAAAAAGTTGGTCTGGAATGTTTCTTCTTGCCATCCTTGTCCAGCATCATATTCGCCTGGGCTGAAGAAAACGAGACACGGTCAGCCAAATAAAGACATTTAACGTAACATTATGAGGAAAATATGGTTGTCATGTCACGAGAGACCCATAACTTTTAGACACACTGCAAATTAATATTCCAACAATCTGAGCGACTCTTAAAAATACGGTTCTTTAGCCTATTGGCATAGATGGTTCCATGAAGAACCTTTAATGGAATCTTTCCATTAGCCACACAAAAATTCTAAATAGGAAATATGTTCTTTAGATTGTTAAAATGTTAGAAAAAATATTTTATGTTAAAATATATTAGAACTAATCACTGAAAGGATTATTATTATTATTTTGTATATACACATTAATTTTATTATTATTTGGATATTTTTGGAACCCAAAACGGTTACAGTGGAAAAAACCCTTTTGAAACCTTTATTGTTTTTTAAAGTAAGACTGTTTAGATTGTCATTTAGGCTAGGAGAACTCACCCGGACAGCCAACCCGCGGGTCTCTCCAGGGCGACCCTTGCATCATTCCCGGCCAGAATATGGGCGCCCTGCCGGGCAGCTCCGTCAGGGGTTTGGGATACCGAGACACGGCCGCCGGGTTGAAGTACATCCCAGCTGTTGTGGCCAAGCCGTTGATCCGGGGAAAGCCCGAGAGAAGCTGTCCGGCCGTGGTGATGGGTCTCCCCAAGATATCGCTTATTCCATGCGGTGTTCCGAGCGGGATCTGAGAGTTCAGGTTGGCGAAAGAATGAGCCTTGAAGCCCGCGGGGTTCTGCAGGGTGTACGGGAATAAAGAGGTCTTCATCTCGGTCATGTTGTGCAGCGCAGCCAGTGGAGTGCTGCCCAGAACGAACGCACTCTGCCGGTTACTATCCATCTGCCCGACCGCTAACATCGGTGCGTGTGAACCACACGATCAACCGCCAAACAACAACACACATACAAAGTAGTACAACAAAGTTTAGTGCAACAACTCATCCAAGGGAACGGATACTGCGAGTTTCACAAGTTTTGCGAATGTTTCCCCATACAGAAGTGTCCTAGTTCAGGCGAGTGTGGGAGTTTCCGAAGCAGAATCCAGACAGCGGTCGTCGGCAGATCTCACGCCCGCTTTGAGTGCTTCGATCCCCGCATCTGAGGCGCCGATCTCCGGTCAATGGACTCTATCAGTGATGACGAGCTGATAACCGGCAAGCGCGTGTCTCCTATTGGATGACGCTAAGTGACGCCATTCTCTGATTGGAGGAAGCGCGGCGGCGAATTTGCATGCGCGTAACCTGGACAAAGCCGCACTCCATGAAGCTCGTATTGTAGCGCCTTTAATGACGCGTCGCACTGTAGAAATCATTGTTTCAACATTTGACACAATAGACGCGTTTACTTTATGACTCTGGCAGAGTAAGTACATTAACCTCATACAACGGTGTCGCTAATGATATTAAAACCCGCTAATTTGATTATTTAAACGTTCCGTTTAGAATAAACTTAACCGTTTTTTTTAACGCGATCGAGTTTGTAGTTATAAGATAAAATGCGAAAAATATTTAAGTGGTTATTAAAACTTACGCTCCTTGTATAAGAGCTTGTAACTCAGTTTCATCTAGTTTTTTTAACACATGAAATATTACGCGTCGCCTGTTGTCTGCGTCTCTCTTGCATTTAAAGGCCTATTAAAGCTTAATAACGAAAATTTGTATTATTTTATTGGAAATGTAGCTCGCCGTTTTTAGCGTATAAAATGTTGCAAGAATATGTTACAGTTTTACAAATGACATGAGACCTTGTAACTGCATGATTTGTTGCAAAAAATTATCCTCAAAATATATTATTCGCATGGGGAAAAAAATAAAACAAAAAAAAAGTCTAAAATTAAATGCAAATATTCAGCGACGGTTTAATTCCCAGTCTTGTTTAATTCAGTCTTCAGATATTAAACTCACTGATGCTGATCATATCTAAAGATTCCTCCTTGTGTGATATCATCATTACTCTAAATATGCAGTAGATATTAATATGTGTTTGTAAATTATCTGTTATTATTGTGCCTGTGTTTCACATCTGTAATGTTCCGTGTTGTTTCCTCGTAATCTCCGTGAACTGCGCAGACACAGATCATCTGCGGATGCTTTATGGATCTGTCAGTGAAATATGACCATGGATTTTAAAAGGGTTCAAACATTATTTAGACCTTCATCAAATGAAATGCGCCTTTTGAAATATGACTTTCCATTATAATAATAACAGGACTCTCCAATTATTTCTATTTATTTACAGACGTTAACCAACAAAAGAGTTAATTGTGGCTTGTGTTTTTGTGGTTATTTTATCTTTGTAATTTGCATTTAAAAACTCATTTATTGATATATTGTTTTATCATAATATTCCTAAACGTCATGTAATCCTCATGATCAACAGAAGGCCGGTTTGTGTCATTTTAATTTACTGAGTTAATCTGTAATTTCATATTCTAAAGTCGTTGTAATTCTGACTGTAATAAAATCACTGTCTGTCAGAAAAAAAAAAGGGGAAACAATTTACATTTCCGAGTGAATTATTATTATAATTATTATTATTATTTCTCTTTATATTTCCCTTTATTTTAAAAGCAAAAGCTTGATTGTATTTACATTAGGCTATATTTAGATCATGTAAAGTGTTTGTTGACACATTACTGCATTTTAATAGTTTGTGAAAAGTATCCAGTGTTTTGTTTGTCTTTTGTTTAACGTGTAAAACATGCATGACGTCATTTAATCAGTTCTGCTACAGATATTTTTACTTTATAAACTATAACATCGGTATAAACCCTCATCTAAACCAAATCCGGTGAGTAACTTAGCCTATTTAAACAAATGCTCTGACATAAATACGTTAAGATCAAAGACAGTATAATAATTATAATTATAAGAGTGTTTGTTGTATTTGCCACATTTTTTTTTTTTTTTTTTTTTGCCTTTCCCGTATTATGGGCTATAAATTGAAAAATTAACTAAAGATAATAATCTATTTTTTGGGAAGTAAGTGTGTTTTTTTCAGGTCTTAGCCATGGATATTATAGTAGTCCTAAAATCCTCTGTTTTCAAATAAATTCACTTTAATTGATTAAAAAACAAAACAAGACAACAGCACTGGTTGATTCGCGCGAGGCTCCGCGGTGATTTCCAGATAAACAGCGACACCTGCCGGCCAGAGCGGGAACTGCAGCCGACACTAGTCACTCGATATGAAGTCGCGTCATAAATGTCATAAAGCACATATTTCGCGGCTGTTTTTCTCATGTGTAAGCAGGTCTTGTTTGATGAAGCTGTTATGCTCGTCTCAATCACTTCTCCTATATTAGTGTTTTGGCAATGCAAACTTCTTTTCACACTATGCCACTGTACTGTATGGATAAAAGCACTGAGAGAAATATTACAAGAAACAGGTTGGGAAAGTAAAAGAGTAAACGTAAATTTCGACTTTTTATCCAATATTTTGACTTTTTAATTATAATTTAGTAGCCT
>NW_026607282.1:10000-45000 GCF_029890125.1 Rhinichthys klamathensis goyatoka | reverse complement strand
TTTTTATCGAATCATTTTCACTATCACAATTATGGCATAGTATAATTTCGACATTTATCTTAATACATTTTTTAAAAAAATGTCATAATTATCACATTTATGTCATAATTTCAACATAGAAAGTCATAATTTCGATTTTTATCTAATTATTTTGATTCATAATTATGACTTAGCGTGTCATAATTATCACTTTATGTGCTAATTTCGACATAGAACGCATAATTTTGATTTATAATCTAATAATTTGACTTTTTAATCAATTAGTATGTCATAATTTCGACATTTATCTCTTAATTATTACTTAGTTTGTCATAATTGTCCCTTTTATGTCAATTTCAACATAAAAGTCATAATTTCGACTTTTAATTATGGCTTAGTATGTCATAATTTCGATATTTATCTCATGATTATTTTTTAGTATGTCATAATTATCACTTTTATGTCATAATTTTGACATATAAGTTAGAATTTCGACTCTTTAATGTCAGAATTTCAACTTTTTTATTTTCTTATATGGCAGAAATGAGCTTCCCTGCACATCAGATACATAAACTGATATCAACTTTTGAAACGGACACGTGACCAACGCAACACGTGATCAGCCCCTGCTGGCAGAGCCTGTAACTACACTAAACGGTTATTGATTCGTGACCAAAATCTTAAACCAAAAAGACTGTAGATCTGTATCTGCTCACTTTCTCTATTGTAGGACTTTCCAGAGAGCAAATCTTCAGCAAACATTATATAACTTTCATCATGGATACCATGGTATTGTTGAAGTACCTTGCTTATATGCATAATCATTGCGTGAATATTTGTGTAGTGGATATCAAAGTGCCATGGTGTCACCACAGTATTCTTCTGTAAGGCTATATAAATCAAAGTTTCATAATAATAAGCAAAACAACAACAAAATCGAGTTATTTCTTATTTTAATTCACATTATTATTTTATTTATTTTATTTAGTTTTTAAAATATAAATGAAATTATATTCATTCGTTATAACCGTCCCAGTATCAGCAACCATGATTTCATCTCATGTGAGCTAGCTTGACTGCTAGTTTGACACTTGTTAGCCATTTCTATTCTTAGATTACAAAACAGTGATTTTAATAATACCGGTACTTGTTAGAATTTATAGACATTTGATCTTCCAAAAAAGTACATCAGAAAGAAAAGTGTTTTTTTTTTACATCAAAAAAAACCTTTTGTAGACCAGAAAACAACCCTAAAACCTATACGTTTTTTTATTTTATTTTTTATTTGTTTCTTCATCGGAATGGTAAGAAACTCTGAAATACTCTGAAAAACATATGAAATGGTATAAAAGTTTTAGAGTAAAACATTAATTTAATGATTAAATACAAGCAATTTTCAGTGCTAAGCCAAGCTCTCAAATTTGGGTCGAAATTGTGATTAAAATATATTTTTCAAAATCCTGTAACTTACGATCAACTGGGAATGTCATGCGAACTTTGAATATTGTTGTGGACCACTGATCTAGTGAACAAGAGTTAAATTGATGATGTGTTAATTAGTATTATGTAAATATATTAATTACAGCAAATGAGGTGTGCCCAAAATCAACACTCCAGAGTGACCAACACTCATTACTCAAAAAACTCGACTTGTTTCTTTTCTGTTGACGAGGCTGTCGATAGATTATGCAACTTGACGTATCATTTTATCGCTAGTCCAGTCACTCTGGCTGACGTGTTCTGTGATGCCAAAGCACTTTATTTTTATTTATTGTTTAATGATAAAATACAAGTAAATTTCCACTGCTCAGATTTTTTTAATTTAATGATAAAATACAAGTAATTTTCACTGCTCAATTTTTTTAATTTAATGAT
The DNA here is from genome assembly GCF_029890125.1 of Rhinichthys klamathensis goyatoka. Taxonomy (NCBI): domain Eukaryota; kingdom Metazoa; phylum Chordata; class Actinopteri; order Cypriniformes; family Leuciscidae; genus Rhinichthys; species Rhinichthys klamathensis. Next base: position 43,146 of record NW_026607282.1, on the reverse strand, counting down.
AAAATACAAGTAATTTTCACTGTTCAGATTTTTTTAATTTAATGATAAAATACAAGTAATTTTCACTGCTCAGATTTTTTTTTATTTAATGAAAAAATACAAGTAATTTTCACTGCTCAATTTTTTTTAATTTAATGATAAAATACAAGTAATTTTCACTGCTCAGATTTTTTTTAATTTAATGATAAAATACAAGTAATTTTCACTGCTCAATTTCTTTTAATTTAATGGTAAAATACAAGTAATTTTCACTGTTCAGATTTTTTTAAGTTAATGATAAAATACAAGTAATTTTCACTGCTCAGATATTTTTAATTTAATGAAAAAATACAAGTAATTTTCACTGCTCAATTTTTTTTAATTTAATGATAAAATACAAGTAATTTTCACTGTTCAGATTTTTTTAATTTAATGATAAAATACAAGTAATTTTCACTGCTCAGATTTTTTTAATTTAATGATAAAATACAAGTAATTTTCACTGCTCAATTTTTTTAATTTAATGATAAAATACAAGTAATTTTCACTGTTCAGATTTTTTTAATTTAATGATAAAATACAAGTAATTTTCACTGCTCAGATTTTTTTAATTTAATGAAAAAATACAAGTAATTTTCACTGCTCAATTTTTTGTAATTTAATGATAATATACAAGTAATTTTCACTGCTCAGATTTTTTTTAATTTAATGATAAAATACAAGTAATTTTCACTGCTCAGATTTTTTTAATTTAATGATAAAATACAAGTAATTTTCACTGCTCAGATTTTTTTAATTTAATGATAAAATACAAGTAATTTTCACTGCTCAATTTTTTTAAATTTAATGATAAAATACAAGTAATTTTCACTGCTCAGATTTTTTTAATTTAATGATAAAATACAAGTAATTTTCACTGCTCAGATTTTTTTAATTTAATGATAAAATACAAGTAATTTTCACTGCCCAAATTTTTTTAATTTAATGATAAAATACAAGTAATTTTCACTGCTCAGACTTTTTTAATTTAATAACAAATCGTAAGCTATTTTTACTGCTCAGACTTTTTTTATTTAATAATAACATTTAAACTATTTTAATGCTCAGACTTTTTTAATTTAATAACAAATCTTAAGCTATTTTTACTGCTCAGACTTTTTTTTTATTTAATAATAAAATTTAAGCTATTTTTACTTTTCAGACATTTTGAATTTAATAATAAAATTTAAGCTATTTTTACTGCTCAGACTTTTTTATTTAATAATACAATTTAAGCTATTTTTACTGCTCATACTTTTTTATTTAATAATAAAATGTAAGCTATTTTTACTGCTCAGACTTTTTGAATTTAATAATAAAATTTAAGCAATTTTCACTGCTTAGACTTTTTGAATATAATGATCAAATAAAAGCAAATTTCACTGCTCAGACTTTGTGTTCAATGATTAAATGCAAGCAATTTTCCAAAAATCATTTGACTAATAATGTTAATTATGGTAATAATGGCTATTCCAGTCCCTCGAGCTGACGTGTTCTGTGATGTCGAGCACTTTATTTCCATGGCCTGAACGAGGAGTGTTTCAGTGTTTTAGGCTCTTCTGTTGAGAGTAAATTACAGTTCTGTGTTGAGGATTCGCCAGCAGCTGCAATAACATTATTCTCTGATGCCTGGCTCATCTCAGCAATGAACGTTTGGCTCATCGGGAAAAGCCTCTGACACACACAGACTCAGTCCACTAAGATATAAAGAGATCTCCAGGCATCAGCCACCGGAAATTTTACACTGATATCCCCCTGGAGAGGCTTGGCATGGAGGCTACGGCCCTGTTATTGGTTTCTGTTTAGGCACGGCGAATCCCATGTCTCATCCAGCGGATAGAGAGTAAACAGATATGACATTCTCAGAAAAATACACTGAAAACAGTGTCCAAACAGGAGCTATTGATTAATCACCGGTCTGTCTGGCACAGATGAAAATGCATTGCGTGTTGTTGACGTGCCGTTATTATTATTCAGATCAAGTCAGTTCAATGTTGATTCAGTTCTGTTCAATATTAGTGCACACTGAATCTCATACAGTGATTTTTTTAAGTTTATTTGTGGGATTTAAAATGCATTGCTCTGTTTCTATCAGATGTTAGTAAATAAATGACTGTGTGCATGAAAAGATCTCAAATAATGCTTTTGTTCATAATGCTCAGTGCTGCTATTATTAAAGCATAACACAATACAAACAAAGATATTCTCACATCAGTTGAATTGGAAATTCATGTTTCAAATCAACCTTTCAAACGGTTGTGCTGATAAATTGCAATTTTTAATTTATTGAGAAAATACACTCTTAAAAAAAGGTTAAATGGAGCTCTAAACAGAACATTATGGTTCATGACTCAATTTTAAACAACTCTTTATGCCAAAAAGGCGAAATGTCTTAAATGATCGCATAATACTTTCAAGTAGGGCCTAAAATTAACACTCACCAAGCGCCAAATGAGAGTAAAAATCGCGGTTGGCGAGTATATGAAAAATAAAATACAAGTAATTTTCTCCTGCTCAGACTTTTTGTGTTTAATAAATAAAATACAAGCAATTTTCACTGCTCAGATATTGTGTTTAATGATAAAATACAAGTAATTTTCACTGCTTAGACTTTTTGTTTAATTATAAAATACAAGCAATTTTCATTGGCCAGACTTTTTGAATATAATGAAAATAGAATACATTTTTTAATTTATTAAAATAAAAAAGCAGTTTTCACTGCTCAGACCTTTTGAACTTAATGATAAAATACAAGTAATTTGCACTGCTCAGACTTTGCGTTTAATAATAAAATACAAGTCATTTTCACTGCTCAGACATTGCGTTTATTAATAAAATACAAGCAATTTTCACTGCTCAGACATTGTGTTTAATAATAAAATACAAGTAATTTTCACTTCTCAGACATTGTGTTTAATAATAAAATACAAGTAATTTTCACTGCTCAGACATTGTGTTTAATAATAAAATACAAGTAATTTTCACTGCTCAGACTTTGCGTTTAATAATAAAATACAAGTAATTTTCACTGCTCAGACATTGCGTTTAATAATAAAATACAAGTAATTTTCATTGCTCAGATATTGTTTAATAATAAAATACAAGTAATTTTCACCGCTCAGACTTTGCGTTTAATAATAAAATACAAGTAATTTTCACTGCCCAGACATTGCGTTTAATAATAAAATACAACTGATTTTCACTGCTCAGATATTGTGTTTAATAATAAAATACACGTAATTTTCACTTCTCAGACATTGCGTTTAATAATAAAATACAACTGATTTTCACTGCTCAGATATTGTGTTTATTAATAAAATACAAACAATTTTCATTGCTCAGATATTGTTTAATATTAAAATACACGTAATTTTCACTTCTCAGACATTGTGTTTAATATTAAAATACAAGTCATTTTCACTTCTCAGACATTGTGTTTAATATTAAAATACATGTAATTTTCACTTCTCAGACATTGTGTTTAATAATAAAATACAAGTAATTTTCACTTCTCAGACATTGTGTTTAAAAAGGGGGGTGACAGCTAAGGGGTTAATAATAAAATACAAGTAATTTTCACTTCTCAGACATTGCGTTTAATAATAAAATACAAGTTATTTTCACTGCTCAGATATTGTGTTTAATAATAAAATACAAACAATTTTCATTGCTCAGACATTGTGTTTAATAATAAAATACAAGTAATTTTCACTTCTCAGACATTGTGTTTAATAATAAAATACAAGTAATTTTCACTTCTCAGACATTGTTTAATATTAAAATACACGTAATTTTCACTTCTCAGACATTGTGTTTAATATTAAAATACAAGTAATTTTCACTTCTCAGACATTGTGTTTAATATTAAAATACACGTAATTTTCACTTCTCAGACATTGCGTTTAATAATAAAATACAAGTAATTTTCACTGCTCAGACTTTGCGTTTAATAATAAAATACAAGTAATTTTCACTGCTCAGACATTGTGTTTAATAATAAAATACAAGTAATTTTCACTTCTCAGACATTGCGTTTAATAATAAAATACAAGTTATTTTCACTGCTCAGATATTGTGTTTAATAATATAATACAAACAATTTTCATTGCTCAGATATTGTTTAATAATAAAATACAAGTAATTTTCACTTCTCAGACATTGTGTTTAATATTAAAATACACATAATTTTCATTGCTCAGACATTGTGTTTAATAATAAAATACAAGTAATTTTCACTGCTCAGACTTTGCGTTTAATAATAAATACAAGTAATTTTCACTGCTCAGACATTGTGTTTAATAATAAAATACAAGTAATTTTCACTTCTCAGACATTGTGTTTAATAAAATACAAGTAATTTTCACTTCTCAGACATTGTGTTTAATAATAAAATACACGTAATTTTCACTTCTCAGACATTGTGTTTAATAATAAAATACAAGTAATTTTCACTGCTCAGACATTGCGTTTAATAATAAAATACAAGCAATTTTCACTGCTCAGACATTGTGTTTAATAATAAAATACAAGTAATTTTCACTTCTCAGACATTGTGTTTAATAATAAAATACAAGTAATTTTCACTGCTCAGACATTGCGTTTAATAATAAAATACAAGCAATTTTCACTGCTCAGACATTGTGTTTAAAAATAAAATACAAGTAATTTTCACTGCTCAGACATTGTGTTTAATAATAAAATACAAGTTATTTTCACTGCTCAGACATTGCGTTTAATAATAAAATACAAGTAATTTTCACTTCTCAGACATTGTGTTTAAAAAGGGGGGTGACAGCTAAGGGGTTAATAATAAAATACAAGTAATTTTCACTTCTCAGACATTGCGTTTAATAATAAAATACAAGTTATTTTCACTGCTCAGATATTGTGTTTAATAATAAAATACAAACAATTTTCATTGCTCAGACATTGTGTTTAATAATAAAATACAAGTAATTTTCACTTCTCAGACATTGTGTTTAATAATAAAATACAAGTAATTTTCACTTCTCAGACATTGTTTAATATTAAAATACACGTAATTTTCACTTCTCAGACATTGTGTTTAATATTAAAATACAAGTAATTTTCACTTCTCAGACATTGTGTTTAATATTAAAATACACGTAATTTTCACTTCTCAGACATTGCGTTTAATAATAAAATACAAGTAATTTTCACTGCTCAGACTTTGCGTTTAATAATAAAATACAAGTAATTTTCACTGCTCAGACATTGTGTTTAATAATAAAATACAAGTAATTTTCACTTCTCAGACATTGCGTTTAATAATAAAATACAAGTTATTTTCACTGCTCAGATATTGTGTTTAATAATAAAATACAAACAATTTTCATTGCTCAGATATTGTTTAATAATAAAATACAAGTAATTTTCACTTCTCAGACATTGTGTTTAATATTAAAATACACATAATTTTCATTGCTCAGACATTGTGTTTAATAATAAAATACAAGTAATTTTCACTTCTCAGACATTGTTTAATATTAAAATACAAGTAATTTTCACTTCTCAGACATTGTGTTTAATAATAAAATACAAGTAATTTTCACTGCTCAGACTTTGCGTTTAATAATAAAATACAAGTAATTTTCACTGCTCAGACATTGTGTTTAATAATAAAATACAAGTAATTTTCACTTCTCAGACATTGTGTTTAATAATAAAATACAAGTTATTTTCACTGCTCAGATATTGTGTTTAATAATAAAATACAAGTAATTTTCACTTCTCAGACATTGTGTTTAATAATAAAATACAAGTAATTTTCACTTCTCAGACATTGTGTTTAATAATAAAATACAAGTTATTTTCACTGCTCAGATATTGTGTTTAATAATAAAATACAAGTAATTTTCACTTCTCAGACATTGTGTTTAATAATAAAATACAAGTAATTTTCACTTCTCAGACATTGCGTTTAATAATAAAATACACGTAATTTTCACTTCTCAGACATTGTGTTTAATAATAAAATACAAGTAATTTTCACTTCTCAGACATTGTGTTTAATAATAAAATACAAGTAATTTTCACTTCTCAGACATTGTGTTTAATAATAAAATACAAGTAATTTTCACTTCTCAGACATTGTGTTTAATAATAAAATACACGTAATTTTCACTTCTCAGACATTGTGTTTAATAATAAAATACAAGTAATTTTCACTGCTCAGACATTGCGTTTAATAATAAAATACAAGCAATTTTCACTGCTCAGACTTTGCGTTTAATAATAAAATACAAGTAATTTTCACTGCTCAGACATTGTTTAATAATAAAATACAAGTAATTTTCATTGCTCAGATATTGTTTAATAATAAAATACAAGTAATTTTCACTGCTCAGACTTTGCGTTTAATAAAAAAATACAAGTAATTTTCACTTCTCAGACATTGTTTAATATTAAAATACAAGTAATTTTCACTTCTCAGACATTGTGTTTAATAATAAAATACACGTAATTTTCACTTCTCAGACATTGTGTTTAATAATAAAATACAAGTAATTTTCACTGCTCAGACATTGCGTTTAATAATAAAATACAAGCAATTTTCACTGCTCAGACATTGTGTTTAATAATAAAATACAAGTAATTTTCACTTCTCAGACATTGTGTTTAATAATAAAATACAAGTAATTTTCACTGCTCAGACATTGCGTTTAATAATAAAATACAAGCAATTTTCACTGCTCAGACATTGTGTTTAAAAATAAAATACAAGTAATTTTCACTTCTCAGACATTGCGTTTAATAATAAAATACAAGCAATTTTCACTGCTCAGACATTGTGTTTAAAAATAAAATACAAGTAATTTTCACTGCTCAGACATTGTGTTTAATAATAAAATACAAGTTATTTTCACTGCTCAGACATTGCGTTTAATAATAAAATACAAGTAATTTTCACTTCTCAGACATTGTGTTTAAAAAGGGGGGTGACAGCTAAGGGGTTAATAATAAAATACAAGTAATTTTCACTTCTCAGACATTGCGTTTAATAATAAAATACAAGTTATTTTCACTGCTCAGATATTGTGTTTAATAATAAAATACAAACAATTTTCATTGCTCAGACATTGTGTTTAATAATAAAATACAAGTAATTTTCACTTCTCAGACATTGTGTTTAATAATAAAATACAAGTAATTTTCACTTCTCAGACATTGTTTAATATTAAAATACATGTAATTTTCACTTCTCAGACATTGTGTTTAATATTAAAATACAAGTAATTTTCACTTCTCAGACATTGTGTTTAATATTAAAATACACGTAATTTTCACTTCTCAGACATTGCGTTTAATAATAAAATACAAGTAATTTTCACTGCTCAGACTTTGCGTTTAATAATAAAATACAAGTAATTTTCACTGCTCAGACATTGTGTTTAATAATAAAATACAAGTAATTTTCACTTCTCAGACATTGCGTTTAATAATAAAATACAAGTTATTTTCACTGCTCAGATATTGTGTTTAATAATAAAATACAAACAATTTTCATTGCTCAGATATTGTTTAATAATAAAATACAAGTAATTTTCACTTCTCAGACATTGTTTAATATTAAAATACAAGTAATTTTCATTGCTCAGACATTGTGTTTAATAATAAAATACAAGTAATTTTCACTTCTCAGACATTGTGTTTAATATTAAAATACAAGTAATTTTCACTTCTCAGACATTGTGTTTAATAATAAAATACAAGTAATTTTCACTGCTCAGACTTTGTGTTTAATAATAAAATACAAGTTATTTTCACTGCTCAGATATTGTGTTTAATAATAAAATACAAGTAATTTTTACTTCTCAGACATTGTGTTTAATAATAAAATACAAGTAATTTTCACTTCTCAGACATTGTGTTTAATAATAAAATACAAGTTATTTTCACTGCTCAGATATTGTGTTTAATAATAAAATACAAGTAATTTTCACTTCTCAGACATTGTGTTTAATAATAAAATACAAGTAATTTTCACTTCTCAGACATTGCGTTTAATAATAAAATACACGTAATTTTCACTTCTCAGACATTGTGTTTAATAATAAAATACAAGTAATTTTCACTTCTCAGACATTGTGTTTAATAATAAAATACAAGTAATTTTCACTTCTCAGACATTGTGTTTAATAATAAAATACAAGTAATTTTCACTTCTCAGACATTGTGTTTAATAATAAAATACACGTAATTTTCACTTCTCAGACATTGTGTTTAATAATAAAATACAAGTAATTTTCACTGCTCAGACATTGCGTTTAATAATAAAATACAAGCAATTTTCACTGCTCAGACTTTGCGTTTAATAATAAAATACAAGTAATTTTCACTGCTCAGACATTGTTTAATAATAAAATACAAGTAATTTTCATTGCTCAGATATTGTTTAATAATAAAATACAAGTAATTTTCACTGCTCAGACTTTGCGTTTAATAATAAAATACAAGTAATTTTCACTTCTCAGACATTGTTTAATATTAAAATACAAGTAATTTTCACTTCTCAGACATTGTGTTTAATAATAAAATACACGTAATTTTCACTTCTCAGACATTGTGTTTAATAATAAAATACAAGTAATTTTCACTGCTCAGACATTGCGTTTAATAATAAAATACAAGCAATTTTCACTGCTCAGACATTGTGTTTAATAATAAAATACAAGTAATTTTCACTTCTCAGACATTGTGTTTAATAATAAAATACAAGTAATTTTCACTGCTCAGACATTGCGTTTAATAATAAAATACAAGCAATTTTCACTGCTCAGACATTGTGTTTAAAAATAAAATACAAGTAATTTTCACTTCTCAGACATTGCGTTTAATAATAAAATACAAGCAATTTTCACTGCTCAGACATTGTGTTTAAAAATAAAATACAAGTAATTTTCACTGCTCAGACATTGTGTTTAATAATAAAATACAAGTTATTTTCACTGCTCAGACATTGCGTTTAATAATAAAATACAAGTAATTTTCACTTCTCAGACATTGTGTTTAAAAAGGGGGGTGACAGCTAAGGGGTTAATAATAAAATACAAGTAATTTTCACTTCTCAGACATTGCGTTTAATAATAAAATACAAGTTATTTTCACTGCTCAGATATTGTGTTTAATAATAAAATACAAACAATTTTCATTGCTCAGACATTGTGTTTAATAATAAAATACAAGTAATTTTCACTTCTCAGACATTGTGTTTAATAATAAAATACAAGTAATTTTCACTTCTCAGACATTGTTTAATATTAAAATACATGTAATTTTCACTTCTCAGACATTGTGTTTAATATTAAAATACAAGTAATTTTCACTTCTCAGACATTGTGTTTAATATTAAAATACACGTAATTTTCACTTCTCAGACATTGCGTTTAATAATAAAATACAAGTAATTTTTACTGCTCAGACTTTGCGTTTAATAATAAAATACAAGTAATTTTCACTGCTCAGACATTGTGTTTAATAATAAAATACAAGTAATTTTCACTTCTCAGACATTGCGTTTAATAATAAAATACAAGTTATTTTCACTGCTCAGATATTGTGTTTAATAATAAAATACAAACAATTTTCATTGCTCAGATATTGTTTAATAATAAAATACAAGTAATTTTCACTTCTCAGACATTGTGTTTAATATTAAAATACACATAATTTTCATTGCTCAGACATTGTGTTTAATAATAAAATACAAGTAATTTTCACTTCTCAGACATTGTTTAATATTAAAATACAAGTAATTTTCATTGCTCAGACATTGTGTTTAATAATAAAATACAAGTAACTTTCACTTCTCAGACATTGTGTTTAATATTAAAATACAAGTAATTTTCACTTCTCAGACATTGTGTTTAATAATAAAATACAAGTAATTTTCACTGCTCAGACTTTGCGTTTAATAATAAAATACAAGTAATTTTCATTGCTCAGACATTGTGTTTAATAATAAAATACAAGTAATTTTCACTTCTCAGACATTGTGTTTAATAATAAAATACAAGTAATTTTCACTTCTCAGACATTGTGTTTAATAATAAAATACACGTAATTTTCACTTCTCAGACATTGTGTTTAATAATAAAATACAAGTAATTTTCACTGCTCAGACATTGCGTTTAATAATAAAATACAAGCAATTTTCACTGCTCAGACATTGTGTTTAATAATAAAATACAAGTAATTTTCACTTCTCAGACATTGTGTTTAATAATAAAATACAAGTAATTTTCACTGCTCAGACATTGTGTTTAATAATAAAATACAAGCAATTTTCACTGCTCAGACATTGTGTTTAATAATAAAATACAAGTTATTTTCACTGCTCAGACTTTGCGTTTAATAATAAAATACAAGTAATTTTCACTGCTCAGACATTGTTTAATAATAAAATACAAGTAATTTTCATTGCTCAGATATTGTTTAATAATAAAATACAAGTAATTTTCACTGCTCAGACTTTGCGTTTAATAATAAAATACAAGTAATTTTCACTTCTCAGACATTGTGTTTAATATTAAAATACACATAATTTTCACTTCTCAGACATTGCGTTTAATAATAAAATACAAGAAATTTTCATTGGCCAGACTTTTTGAATATAATGAAAATAGAATACATTTTTTAATTTATTAAAAAAAATTAAGCAGTTTTCACTGCTCAGATGTTTTGAATATGATCAAATAAAAGCAATTTCACTGCTCAGACTTTTTTAATTTACTGATAAAATACAAGCAAGTTTCACTGCTCAGATATTTTGAATTTTCTGATAAAATAGAAGCTTTCAGTTTTCACCGCTCAGACTTGTGGACTCCAGCGTATACAGTATGTTGTAATAATTGTACGTTTCTGTAGATCAGATGTGAACTCATGATTTAACAGACTGTTTTCCTCAGAGTGTGTGTGTGTGTGACTCTGGGGGACTTTCACTCGGATTCAAAAGATTTACTGTTCATATTCTCTTCAGACGCCTGAGCTTCGGTAATCCCACATGTATACAGTACAATGTAAATAAATCTTGTACTCCATCTTAATGGAATCAAATCCTGCGCCCCGTAGTGAAGGAGAAATGCTGTACGTTACAGTTTCAGACAAAGATTCAGTGCTTTAGATTCAGAGCACATCTTTGATCAACCTGACAGAGGAAAGACCAGGACTCTCTCAAGGGCAGAGTCACATCTTTGCCTTCAAAGCACTTAAATGCACATATTATATGCAGTTTGTACAGTAAAGCGTTAGATGAATCCTATCGGAGAAACTGACCTTCCCTCGGGCCTCTGCTTCTCCGTCTGCTGATCGCTCCATGTCCAGCCTCACAAAATCACAGTTTAGTGTCAGAAGTCTGAGATTTATCTTGATCATTTTGTTCAGTGTTACGCGACACAGAGACACTGATGTAAAACTATATTTTAAAGGAATAGTTCATGAATTTCTGAATTTAATAATAAAATACAAGCAATTTTCTCTGCTCAGGTTTTTGTATTTAGTACACTGCAAAAATGCTTTTCTTACTCAGTGTTTCTGTCTTGTTTCCAGTCCAAATATCTAAAGATTCTTAAATCAAGATGCATTTACTAGATGAGTGAAATGTCATTTAGATTTTATGTCTTGTTTTCCGGGGGGAATTAATCAAAATGAAGTGAGTTTTTGCTTAAAAAAAAGCAAAATTATCTGCCAATGGGGTGAGAAAAATAATCTACATTCAAACAGAAACAGGATTATTTTTCTCACCCCATTGGCAGATAATTAGCTTTTCTAAAGCAAAAACTCACTTAATTTTTATTTATTTCCCCAGAAAACAAGACATAATATCTCATGGCATTTTACTATTAAGTAAATGCATCTTGATTTAATAATTTTTTGATATTTGGACTGGAAACAAGACAAAAATACTAAGTAAGAAAAGCATTTTTGCAGTGTAATGAATTAAATTGAGCTCAATTTCGAGCCTCACAAAAGGAATAATTCAGCATGATGTGATTTCAAACCATATGACTGTTTTCTTCTGCGTGACATGAACACACTGCAAGCGATGCTCTTCCTCAGTGCTTTCGTCTTGTTTTCTACTACAAATATCTAAATATTCTTAAATCAAGATATTGGAGAAGCAAAATCGCTTAAAATGTATAAAAATTAAGAGTTTATTCTTAAAACAAGAACAAATATCTGCCAATTTTCCCTTTGAATAAACGTCCGGTTCTTGTTTTAAGCAAAAAATCACTTTAATTAATTTCTCAGTAAACAAGACTTAATATCTTCAGTCATTTTGCTTCTTCTCCAGTAAAAGTATCTTGATTTAAGCAGGTTTAGATATTTGTACTTGAAAACAAGACATAAGACCTCTTTTTTTTTTGCAGGTCATACAATTTTATAATATTGCAATTCCTGAAATAGCTGAGCTTCTTCAATCAATATCATTTTGGACAGAAATTAGACCCAGTGAAAATACATTTTCCAAACTCATGCTTGAGAGTTTGAATCCACATCACACCTAATTGATGTTTTATTAACAAGGTTCGGGAGGAACACGTTCTAATGATCAAACAATCAAGTCATTCCAGCCAGCTGTCAGCAATCAGTAATCAACAGGTCCACTCAATCAGCACGAGTAAAGCCTATAAATATACTCAGTCGACTCACCCATATTCCTCGACAGTTTTCAGCATCCCTCCACCACCCCATCTCCTCACACTTGCCTAGTTATCTTCCTAAACAGAGATACGGGGGGAGTACTCTGGGTTCGGGCCCAATTTCCGAGCTCGGAGCCCTCCCCCGGACAGCACGCCAAATACGCATAACCATCTATTCTCTGATCATTTGTAAGTGTGAACTTGTGAAAGTAATCATAGACATCAATGAGAGATATGATGAAGATGATTATGATTTCATATTGCATGCACACGTGTAATGCACACGACAACACCCGATAATCAACGCTTCGTCCGCTGTGTTTCCTCCAGAACCGGCAGCCGCGGGTCAGTGTGTGTTCTGCCCGATACAGAGCTGATACAGTACTGTTACAGGCGGGGCTGATGTTTCAGAGGGAGTGTGTGAGTGAGTGAGTGTGTGTGTGTGTGTGAGAGAGTGAGTGAGTGAGTGAGTGAGTGAGTGTGTGTGTGTGTGTGTGTGTGTGTGTGTGTGTGTGTGTGTGTGTGTGTGTGTGTGTGTGTGTGTGTGTGTGTGTGTGTGTGTGTGTGTGTGTGTGTGTGTGTGTGTGTGTGTGTGTGTGAGTGTGAGTGAGTGAGTGAGTGAGTGAGTGAGTGAGTGAGTGAGTGAGTGAGTGAGTGAGTGAGTGAGTGAGTGAGTGAGTGAGTGAGTGAGTGAGTGAGTGAGTGAGTGAGTGAGTGAGTGAGTGAGTTTGTTTGTGAGAGTGAGAGTGTGTGTGAGTGAGTGAGTGAGTGAGTGAGTGAGTGAGTGAGTGAGTGTGTGAGTGTGTGAGTGAGTGAGTGAGTGAGTGAGTGTGAGTGTGTGTGAGAGAGAGTTTGTTTGTGAGAGTGAGTGTGAGTTAGTCTGTGTGTGTGTGTGAGAGAGTTTGTTTGTGAGAGTGGGACTGAGTGTGTATGAGTTAGTATGTGTGTGTGTGTGTGTGAGAGAGTTTGTTTGTGAGAGTGGGATGGTTTATTTTTCAAAAAATGAAATTTATTTATATTTTCGTTCTCTTTTAAAGATCGGATGGGGGGCCCCATACTACCTTCGCCTTGGGCCCCCAATTTGCTAAATCCGCCACTGAGTGGGAGTGAGTGTGTATGAGTTAGTCTGTGTGTGTGTGTGTGTGTGTGTGTGAGAGAGAGTTTGTTTGTGAGAGTGGGAGTGAGTGTGTATGAGATAGTGTGTGTGTGCGTGTGTGTGTGTGTGTGTGTGTGTGTGTGTGTGTGTAAAGTCCTTCTGGAGTTTCATCTCTGTCAGCACAAGGACACTGAGAGCGTGTGGAAAAGCAGGAGTTTCTCTGTTCTTCTTTGCTTTGTTATTAACATTCATTCGGTCAGACGCTGTGAACTCTGCTTACTGGTGTCAGACTCATAATGGATTGTGTTTCAGCGACGGGGCGACCCTGGTGTGTTCCTGAGTCAGACTCTCCAGACGCTCACGGCTCAGTGTGATGGATGCTGCACACACGAGCCTCAATGTGAACCAGCCTTTGCTTTAGAAAGTCTTATGACAATCTAAAAACAGAAAACTTCTATGTGTTTTGGCTGTTCGTTTACTTGACAACAACATTTTGGGGGCCTGAGGGACCTGGATTTTAAAGTGAAGGGCCCTATTTTAAGGGTCTAAGCTCACGGCCTAAAGCGCACGGCACAAGTGCACTCAGGGCGAGTCCGAATCCACTTTTGCTAGTTTAACGACGGGATAAAAGGTCGGCGCTCCCGGCGCTGGTCTAAAAGGGTCGTCCGTATTCTCTTAATGAGTGATGGGTGTGTTTAGGTGCAAAAAAACAACCAGAGTGTAATTTCCCATTTTCTTTAAAAGCCAGTTGCGCTCGCGCCATGGCGGATTCGCTATTTACACGACGGAATTTGCAAGCGGAAAGACTGAACGCTTCTCCAGAGCGCAAACGGATCTGCTCGTGTGCGAGGTTAAAGAGCAACGGACCGTCTACGGGACAAAGTGTCCGTGTGTTGTGGACCCGCCTATAGGCGCACATTACTAATGCGTTATTTAAATAACAAAAAAATACTGCGCCATTGACTCTAGAGGAGGTTCAGTTGGTCAATGTCTCAGTCTCATTTCCTCAGAATAGCAACGGTCCAACAGTGCGCCTGAACACACACACACTCGTTCTCAGACCAGCAGCCCATGGGTGCGAATGCATTTGCTATTTAAACAACGTGGCGCAGGAAGTGAAAATGAAAACTGCGTCGGGCTGAAACTAGCAAAACACACTCGCGCTGCATTGCGCCGTGTGTATGATAGAGCCCCACGTTTTTAAAATGATAACGTTATCGTCTCATTGTAAACTACTAAAACGTGAATTCGTGAAAACGGTGAGGTCATGCGTGTTACGTGATGAGTCTATAAGCACGTAGTGTTTCTTTACACATTACATCGCCATCTACTGGCCTGCCGGCAGAATACAGGGTTTTAGCCGTTTTCTCGAAGCCGTGTGAGCGGGGATTGTCTTGACAATGTTTCCCATTTTGCTCTCAAAATTTCCTCTTCTTGTTTTTTTTTTAAGGATTAGTTTGGAAATACTGTTAAGTGCAGTTGTATAAACCAAATCAAAATAGTAAATGCATGAAAATTTTTTTATCAAATAATTGTTTTTGTAAATAAGGTGAGGATACAAAAGACAATTAATATTAAGTAATATTGTCAATCAATAACAAGTAACATCAACACTGTTATTGAACTGAACTGAATCAACATTGAACTGAATAATGACACTATTTTTTTATTTTTATGTCTTTGATATGGGAACTGCTTTTAAACAATGTGATTTTAATTCATTTCCTCTCAATTTCTTAATTTCCATCCTGTTAGAGATCAGAAATAAAAGACAGTTATAATTAATTATTGAAGCACTGTAAAAAAGATTATTGGAGTATGTTTTGCAAGAAAAATGTCGCTCTTTCTATAAAATTTCACATTTCTTGTCGTTTCTTTGTAATTGTGTGTAAAATTGACTAGTAGTTTCTGAGTTAAACTTTTTTCAAAGTAAATCCTACGCCAATTTTTCAGTGCGTCTAAAGAATATTTATTTAGTGCAAATTTTTGCATCTGGCAATTTATGACAATTTTAAAATGGCGGACAGGCAAGATCGACTCGCCATGACACAAGGAATCCATAGACACCATGATTTTCTTAGAAATTATTCAAAAGTTATTAAGCAAAAATAGGCATTTTCAGATCTCAGACAGCCAACGTCAAAACCAGCTACATGACAGTTTAATGAAATGTTAACCCATAAAGCTAAGTGCTTTCTTAAGTTTGATAATTAATCTCCTATTTCATGTTTATGACATATTTATGACAGGTTGTGTTGTCTTGGTAATGTCAAGTTGTCATGACAAAGACACTGGCAGGTTATGATGTATTGGTTTATGTCAAGTTGTCATAAAAAAAGACATCTCAAAAAATGTCATATTTGAATTAAAAATGTCATAATTGAGCGAATGACACTTAATGACAGTTGTCATAAACATGCATAAACCTCCTTCATATTCATGACATGATTATGAAGGTGTCATGTCAGTCTTATGCACACCCCAAAGTGTTACCCAGTTTTTTTATAGATTTATTTTAGTTAACTGTAATAACCCATGGTGCAAACCGTTTAAAGCCCATTGAAAATCTTAATTTTGTCTTTATAAACTATTTCCCTCTCAAGCATCCATTTATTTACAGCTTATTCCTGTTAGATGAATTATCAGCCAGCAAATTTTCCCTGTCTCGCTGTGTAATTAGTGACTAACATACATTAGCTGTTAAACGCTCATTAGCGTGGAGGTTATTGATTTCCTCGGCCTGCTTTTCCCCAGACGTTTGCTTGTTCGTTCTCCGCTGGAGTCCAGATCCCATTCATCCCCATTTGAGCGGCTCTCTGCGCACCCGACGGCTCATTTGCTCCCTGTTGGAGATGAACTGGTCCGGGGAGCAAATCTGGTTCGGAGACGGGACCTCTGGTCACTCGCAATCAATTTCACTCATCGCGATCGCATTAATATTGCATCTTCTGCCTGCTCTCAAAATGAAGACATATTAGTCTGAGAGAAAGTGAAAACAACACCTTCTCTTTAAGCAACTGGTGTTCAATGACTTTCTGCACTGCAAAAATAGTGTTTTTGTCTTGTTTCCAGTCCAAATAGCGAAAATTCAATGCATTTACTAGATGAGTAAAATGACAAGAAGATATTATGTCTTGTTTTTCGGGGGAATTAATCAAAATTAAGTACATTTTATGTACATTAAGCTAAATTATCTGCCAGTGGGGTGAGAAAAATAATCTTAATTAAACAGAAACAAGATTTTTCTCACCCCTTTGGCAGATCATTTTGTTTGTTTTAAGTAAAAATTTACTTAATTTTGATTAATTCCCCCAGAAAACAGGACATAATATCTTATATCATTTTACTCATCTAGTAAATGCATCTTCATTTAAGAATTTTTTGATATTTGGACTGGAAACAAGACAGAAACACCAAGTGAGTAAAGCATTTTTTGCAGTTTTAACTCAACTAGGAGAAGAAACCGTTCCCAAGAGAAGAAGTCTAGAAGGTTCTGGCGTCCCAGCAGAGATGTTTCCGTCACCTGACTGCGATATGACTTCCCGAGTTTTGGAGCAGGAGCTTGTTTTCTTAATCTCTGGATTTTGGATTCTCAAATTACATCATGTCTTCTCATTTCCTATAACAAAGCTCAAGCAAATGAAACTGGCCACCAAAGCAAGATGTTCTCCTGAAGCGTTTGTGCGTGTAAAATCAGTTTAGTGTCCCTGGGTCTGAATCATACACACTCGTAAACAGCTGTGTCTGATATTTAATGCTCTTTACGTGATAGAACATCACAGTCTGTGAATAAAGCAATAACACAAGACTAAACTAATATGTGTTTTGGTGAATCTGTAGCATTATGGCGAAATAAATCCTGTAATAATCATTATAGCTGAGCTGTGAGCTTGTGTGCAAAAATAACATAATGACAAATTAGCCTATAACGTGCAAAAATCTGGTGAATCTGCATCCAATGTGAACACGTTACTTTATTGATCTAGTTTTGTGATGTTGCCACACTGGAAAAAAAGAAATTGGTGTAGGATCTACTTTGAAACATTTTTCACTCTAAAATTGCTAGTAAATTTTATTTCAATTAAAAAGAAAAGTAAAACATTGAATTAAATTTACAATTTTAAAGAAGATTGACTTAAATAGTGTTTTATATATATATATATATATATGCTTATATATAGTGGAAAAATATATTTTTTATTATTTTATATATAAAATATTTTTTTCTAATATATATATATATATATATATATGTGTGTGTGTGTGTGTGTGTGTATATAGAACATATATATGCATGTATACATATTTTCTAAAAATTCTACTAATATTTGTGAATATAAAATCATTTTTTAAAATAAAATATATATACATGTATACATATTTTTTTAATTCTACTATATATATATATAGTAGAACAAATATATACACAATATATAAATATATATATATATATGTATAAATTAAAAAATATGTATTTTCTCTACTATATATATTTATATATATAAAATATATTTTTGTACTATATATATATATATATATTAAAACATATTTTTCTTATATATATATATATAGAGAGAGAGAGTAGAAAAAATATATATTTTAATATTTTATATAATGTGTTTATATATTTAAAAGATTCTTCTTCAAATGTTCATGTCCAATTCAGTGTGTGTGTGTGTATATATATATATATATATTATAGTATATTTAAACCTTAATCAATAATCTTTCTTTTTTTAAAAGAACTTCAAAAAAATTTTTTTACATTGCTTATCTGGATTACATGTGGTGTTAAAAAGTCAGTGTCGCCTTATTTGCAGTGAGATGTCTAAAGTAAAACTGTAAAGCGTCTTGAAGAAATAAATGCTTTGGATTGGTTCGGTTCTGCTGGTGTTATCAGGGTTGCTCGTCTCGTCATCAACAGTGGAGACGCAGGACGGCTCGTTGAGGCACAGATATCATGTGTAAGGCTATAAAAGCCTGTATATCTGTGTTTACCCTCACGAGTCTCTCTGCGCAGTAAATAAATAAGGTTTGGCCTCCTACAAACACTGACGTGTGGAGCGTTTCAATAGAGCGGAGTTCAATAGAGTTCAATAGAGCTCTAACAATACATCCTAGACCGATTAGACCTGGATATGGAGACTGGAGATGTAATCATGCCGATGTAAATGCGATATTGTACACAAGGTATTTAAAGATTCCAGATGTTCATTCTCGTACGTGTCCTGCATGTGCTTTATATATCAGCCACTGTATCGGTATCGACCGATATTTGTTTATTTTTAATGTTATCGTTATCGGCCCGATACAAAAATTTGGCTGATATTTTAAAGCTGATAAATAATGTATTATTTCCTTCAGCTGAGATGCTTCAGATGTGCACTGTTCAACATGATGGTTTTGAATTTGCTTGAAATATGTTTTGAATCACTTCAAATACAGTGAAATGCAACGTGTGCAAGTCTGTCATATCGGCTACATAACATTATAACGAGAACATCATTATAATTGTGTGACTTTTGTTTTTGTAATCAGGCTCTCAAAAATGATATACAAATTTTGATTTGGATTTATCGGCCGATATATCGGTTATCGGCTTTCAAATATAAAGGGTTATCGGTATTGGCCAAAATGTTCATATCGTGCATCTCTCAATCGAACATTAAAAACACATTTAAAAGTGTAAAAGCATTAAAAAATTACCACCACAGACCATGAAAAAAACCTGATTATTTACACAGCAAAATTACGGACATGTTAAATATTACTGTCTGTACGTTGCCTTAATCAAAAATGATCATTAACTGGAACATTGAGGGATAATTATTCAAAGTGATTTGCGTCATTGTAACAGATTAGAAGTGAAAAGGGAGATGATTCGATTTAAAAGCATCCGTGTGAAAACAAACCTGGAAAGAAACGTGAGGATTTAGGGAGAAAAACGAGAGATTCCCAGTGGATTATTCATGGGATATATCGGAGAGTTATATTATTGTCTTAAAGTCTGGACATGAGAATATAAAGGACATTTTAAAGCTCATTCATGCAGTCATATGACGGATATGGATTATTTGTAACGCAACTTTATGATTTGAAATTATTTGTTTCAGTCTCTTTGACTAGAACATCACGATTTTCTGCAAATCATCATTGAAGCAATGTGTATTATGAAAAATACATATTGACTTCGAAGTAGACTTTATTTACTTTGTAAAGCTTGTTTTAAGGATGTGAACGTGACAAAAAAATACACAGGAAAGCAAATGGACATTTCAGTGTGATTTATTTGCAAACAGTCTCTCTCTCTGCCAGTGATTCTCAGGTGTTTTCATGGCTTTGTGTGAGAGAGGGATAAACGGCTGTCAGCCTCACTTTGTCCTCAGATAAACACCACGCTTTCAGAAACCTAATTATCTGTCTAAGACTAACGAAGGAAAGTGGCGGGTTGCCATGACAACCGTTACATTAGAACATGTGAAAGACGCTTCCGTGTTCAGTTAATTGAGACAGCTTAACACTGTTGTCAAAAACATGTGTCTCTTGTTAATTCAGCAGTTCACATGCTCTCATAAACTATAATAAATATGTTTGACATGTTTAACAACAAGATGATTTTTGGCAAAAATGACTGAAAAATCACAGATACAGTCAATAGTAATATGATTTAATGGTTTATCATTTTTGACCAATAGGTGGCGCTGTGACCAAATTGATGTTGTGTGGCCAGAGTAAGGTGACAATGATACATGCAAAGTTTGGTGCCAATTACAGCATTTGTTTTTAAAAACCTATTTTTTAACATCCTAGTGCTTTTAAACGCACTAGGATGTTAAAAAAGTAGGTTTTTAAAAACAATCAAAATGGCGGACAAGAAGTTCGTCCCACTATCTCCACCCAAGGAATCTATTAAGACCAGTTTCATTAACCAAAACTGTTTGAGTGCATGGTGGCGACAACACATACCGAGTTTCTTAACGATACACCAATGAATTCGTTAAAATATAGTATTTCACGACAAAATTCAAAGTGGCCGATTGGGAAAACTCGGCAAGCACTGAATCTGAAACCAGTTTTGTGATTTTTGGCTAAAGCATTCAGATGTTATTAGCAAAAAAGTCACATTTTCATATCTCCTGTCCACTAGGTGGCACTGCGCTGAAATTCTTCAAGTAGCCTCATGTAATGCTTGTTACGGCTCACTCGTTATTCGAAAATGGTTTGATGAATCAACTTGAATTACGTAACTTTTTGTCAGCATGGTCTGAAGATGATCTGGTTAAATTTTCATGAAAATCGGAGCAACGGTTCGAAAAAGTAGTTTTTTTAAAAATTCAAGATGGCGGACAATTTTTCATGATGTAATAGACTTGAATCGACTTGAGCCAAAGAATCAGAGGGGGAACTATTTTACGATTAAAAATAAATTAGCACAAACGTAAGTGAAACTTTGGACAGTTGGTGGCGCTAGATGAATTGAGTTAGAGACTCACAATTTTCTGTGGTTAATGTTTAGATTGTCTTCTATCAATGTGCCAAATTTCATAACTTTCCCACAAGAGGTTCTGTGGGATGCCATCGACTCAAGAGAAATGGGTGCCTAAAAACCGTCAATGATCGGCCCATAAAGTTCCATTAGTTAACATGAACTATGCAAAATATACAAATCTACAGCATTCGTTAAAGCTAATGTTAATTTCAACATTAAGCAATACATTTTTAAAGTCCCCCTGTGGTGAAAATCCAGCTTTTAATGTTGTTTATGTGTCTATATGGTGTTTTTAATCTGCTTTAAGACACACCATGTGTAAGTTCATAAGTCGACAGCATTGCTGAGTATTTCCTCCTTAAAACTGCAGTGAACCAAAGACAGTCTCAAAAACACGGTTTGAAATCGCTGGTGTTTCTGACGTCACAAACGACCTTGTAACCAATCAGATCAACGTGTGATCGCCAACCAGTGGATCTCTGAGCTGAGGGAGTGAGTGGAGGCGGGGCTCATTTGCATATTCATAGAACCGCGCATACTAAATGAGGCAAGGGTGTCGAGTCACATTCAAGATATTTTAAGACATGAAGACATTTTTTTCAAGGAACAAACTTTAAATATGTCATTTTGGTCAAAGATGAGTTTTAAAGGATACAAAAAACAGGTTTGACTACATTATCGACTACAGCACTTTAAAATCCATCGTTCTGTTATCCAAAATCTGTTATTTAATGGACCTGAGCTGACATGAACTACAAAGATGCTATCACAAATGTATTGAATGAAAAAAAAAATCCATGTTTCACAGCCATGTAAAAAAATACCAGTGGGCCTAATTGAGATAAAAGCAGTTTAACCTTCAATATTGAACATTTGAAGTGGATCAAAAAAGTTCATCAAAGTTGTCCTAAGACAAAAACGTGTATTTTTCAAAATTTATGTATAACTTTGATGAAAGGTTTTGACTACTTGAGCTTCCATCATTATTCTGGTAACTACATGTAAAAATGTTCAAGTAAGTGAGATTCTCCTCAGAAACAGACAAAAGCAAGTTCTCACATCTGATATTACAAGAGCGCTGAACTTATTCATACAGTGTGTTCGGACTTCTTCACAACAAAGCCGAAGTGTGAGACGCCATCGCACAGAATCCTCCAGCATTCATCACTCCACACTCCGTTCGGGATCCGGGCCGTCTGTCCGGCATCGCCTCGTCCTGAAAGACGTTTTTGATTGATGATTTGAACATTTTCATGATCAATACGCCCATTTCATGACCCGTGTAGCGAATCCTCCGGGAGAAGCGTGTGTAAATCCCACAAGCCACAACCTGATCAAGTATTGAGATTCAAGAGCAGAATACAGTCTTCCAGCTTGTCCTGTCAAACCATCGACTGTGAATGATTTATGAAAAGGCAAAGGGTGCATATATATCTCAGAAAGTTCACTTGCCGAAGTATTGTTGCTTCTGAACTCTTATATCTGCCTTATCGTATCACATCAGCAAAGATTCGGGGAATTGCATTTGTACGCAGGTTTATATCGATGATTCTGGTTCTGAAGAAGCCTGGGTGAGTCTTTTACGATCTTTTACACATGGTTTGTCTTAAAGCACATTAAAAACACCACATAGGGATGTAACAATATATCGTGCCACAATATATTATTATTATTATTATACATTTTATTTATAGGCGCCTTTCTTGACACTCAAGGTCACCTTACATCATCATCAACAATAACAAATTTAAAAAGCAATGAGACACAAGACAATAAAAAAAAAAAAATAGTGCAGTTATGGTCAAAGGGAATAAGCTATTCTAAACAGATAAGTTTTGAGTTTGGATTTGAAAAGTGAAAGAGAGTCAATTTTACGGAGATCTGGTGGAAGCGAATTCCAGAGCTGAGGAGCAGCAGAGAAACTGAAAGCTCTACTCCCCATAGTAACAAGGCGGACACGGGGAACAGTAAAATGAATAAAAGAAGAAGATCTTAGAGTACGCGTGGCGTGTGTGTGGGTATATGGAGGAGATCAGAAAGATATGAAGGGGCTAGATTATGACTGGCTTTAAAAGTAAGAAGAAGTATTTTGTAGTTGATACGATAAATAATAGGGAGCCAATGCAGCTGTTGTAGGATAGGAGTGATGTGATAAATAGAAGGGGTGCGAGTAATGATACGAGCTGCCGAGTTTTGGACCAGTTGAAGTTTATGAAGAGTTTTATGTGGGAGGCCAAACAAAAGGGAATTACAATCATCTAAACGGGAGGTGACTAAGCTGTGAACAAGAATGGCAGTGGAGTGCGGCGTGAGGAAAGGACGCAAACGGTTGATATTACGAAGATGATAATAAGTAGACCGGGTAACGTTGTTAACATGAGATGTTAAGGAGAGGGTGCTATCAAAGATGACACCCAAACTCTTAACCTGAGGGGAGGGGAAAATGGAGGAGCTATCAATAAGAATAGAGAAATTATGGATTTTGTTTAATGTTGATTTTGTACCTATAAGAAGCAATTCTGTTTTATTACTATTTAGTTTAAGGAAATTTGATGTGAACCAGGATTTTATGTCAAGAAGGCAGTTAGTAAGGGAAGATGGTGGAAGTGTGGAATTAGGTTTAGTTGAAAGATAGAGCTGGGTGTCATCTGCGTAGCAATTGAAATTAATATGATGTTTACGGAAGATGTAACCAAGGGGAAGAAGATAAATAATAAACAGTAAGGGCCCCAGAACAGAGCCCTGGGGCACACCTGTTATGACAGGGACAGAATGAGAGGTAAATGATTTTAACTGAATAAACTGAGAGCGGCCAGAAAGATATGAATGAAACCAGTTAAGAGGTATGTTAGTAATTCCAATAGAGGAGAGTCTGTCAAAAAGTATGGTGTGTGAAATAGTATCGAAGGCCGCACTCAGATCAAGCAGAAGAAGAATGGAAAGTAAACCAGAGTCAGCCGCTATAAGAAGGTTGTTAGTGGTTTCAAGTAATGCTGTTTCCGTACTATGATGCGGACGGAAACCAGACTGGAATTGTTCATATAGATTATTGTAAGAAAGATGAGTATGGAGTTGAGCAGCCACTATTTTTTCCAAAATTTTGGAGATGAATGGAAGATTTGAAATAGGTCGGAAATTATTATAGTCGTTCGGATCTAAACCAGGTTTCTTAAGAATCGGAGTTACAGAAGCTGTTTTAAGAGATCGCAATCTGATATCGCAATACAAAAATGCAACAATACGTATCGTGGATAGTTCCCCAAAATAAAAATTACTGTGTGAGAACTTTTTCCCCCCAGAGTTTTAGTGTCAGTACTACATTAAACTACTATACATAATGTTGAATATAATGCATAATAATGCAATGGGGGAATATTTGTGGGTCCTGATAATGCCAGATGTCTGATGTTACCAGTAAAAAGTGGCCAACATTATTTTAAATATATCTAGTCAGTGACAGAGTGCAAGCATATTCGTCTAAAATAATTCTGTATTTTCAGCTTCAGATGAATATTTTTATTCTGGTGTCTCTATTGTCCTTGGGTTTCAGCACCAAGTCCAAACCTATTCATTTAAACCCACAATGTAATATCGAAGTTAGCATTTTAATCAACAATACATTTTTTGTTAACCTTTTATCATATGTCTTGGAGTATCGCAATAATATCGTATCGTGAGTTCAGTATCATGATATGTATCGAATCGTGACATGAGGGTATCGTCGTTACACCCCTACCACATAGACATATAAACAACATTAAAAGATTGATTAAGCTTTAAGTCTTGTTTTATGAAACATTTCAAAATTAACAGTTTTGTTTTTGAAAAATGTATCAAAATGAAGCGAGTTAATGATTAACCAATTGGGTCACTTTAAATTTTTCTGACTCCATTGGCATTTTTTTCTTGTTAATTTTGATGTTTCATAAAACAAGACTTAAAGCTTAATCAATCTTTTAATGTTGTTTATGTGTCTATGTGGTGTTTAATACGCTTTAAGACACACCATGTGTAAGTTCATAAGTCGACAGCATTGCTGAGTATTTCCTCCTTAAAACTGCAGTGAACCAAAGACAGTCTCAAAAACACGATTTGAAATCGCTGGTGTTTCTGACGTCACAAACGACCTTGTAACCAATCAGATCAACGTGTGATCGTCAACCAGTGGATCTCTGAGCTGAGGGAGTGAGTGGAGGCGGGGCTCATTTGCATATTCATAGAACCGCGCATACTAAATGAGGCAAGGGTGTCGGGTTACATTCAAGATATTTTAAGGCATTAATAAAAATTTTAAAGGGAAAAATGCTTAAATATGTCATTTTGATCAAAGATGAGTTTTAAGGGATACAATTATTGACTACAGGGGGACTTTAATATCTTCAGTCATTGTGCTTCTCCAGTAAATCATCTTCGATTTAAGAATGTTTCGATATTTGTGCTGGAAAACAAGACAGAAAAACTGAGGAAGAGCATCATTTTTTTTTTTATCATAGTATTAATTTTCTTTGTAATTTGCAGTATTCAATCTTTCTCTCTTATTACATTCATGCAAGACCCAATAAGGAGATTTTAATGAAACTGTCACTGCTAACAAAACCTGTTTTGCAGCTTCGTCACACAGACTCCGTCTTCCATGGTGCTTTTCTCATTCAGCTCAACTCAGTTAAATAAAGTTAATTAAAGTTGGATATTTGACATAATCATATGTGGATAACTGAATAATAACACATTTGTAGGAAGATCTAGTGCCCTTGAGTCCTGCGGTTTGAGACCATCACATGCGTTTCCATGTGTTTGCAACGTAACATTTGTGTTTTTGCCTACACTGCAGAAAATGATGCTCTTCCTCTGTGTTTCTGTCTCGTTTTCCAGCACAAATATCTAAACATTCTTAAATCAAGATGCATTTACTGGAGAAGATGCAAAATGACAGAAGATATAAAGTCTTGAAAAATGTTTATGCTTAAAACAAGAACCTTTAAATGAGGTTTATTTTTCTCCATTGGCAGATATTTGTTCTTGTTTAAAGCATAAACTTACTTAATTTAAGACCCAAAGTTGGGTTAAAACAATCCAGCATTTTTTTTAGAGTGTGTAATCCATAATCATCATAACAATGAATGTAAATTTCACATTTTTTTACTTTTTCCACTTCAGCAATAATATGCCAAGTATTGTCTTTGAAAAGAGATCAAACTTAAGTCTGCGATCCAAAGCATTCAAGATTTATTACAGTTTAAGTTGGAAATTTAATTTTCAGGTCTATGCTCAAAAAGTGAATAAATGGATTATAAATACAGCGTAAATATAATTTAGTACCATAAAATCCCCTAAAAATACAAAATAATAAATAATAAACATTATCGAACTAGTATATGGAAGCTTGTTTCCGCCATTGAATAAAAAATAAAAATATTAATAATTGCGACTTTTTATCTCACAATTGCGAGATATGAAGTCGCAATTATGAGAAATAAAGTCGCAATTGCGAGATATGAAGTCAGAATTGTGAGATAAAAAAGTCGCAATTATGAGAAATAAAGTCGCAATTGCGAGATATAAAGTCGCAATTATGAGAAATAAAGTCGCAATTGCGAGAAAAAAAGACAGAATTGAGACTTTTTATCTCACAATTCTGACTTTTTTTCTGACAATTGCGAGTTTATATCTCGCAATTGCGACTTTATTTCTCAGAATTGCGACTTTATATCTCGCAATTGCGACTTTATTTCTCAGAATTGCGACTTTATATCTCACAATTCTGACTTCATATCTCGCAATTGCGACTTTATTTCTCAGAATTGCGACTTTATATCTCGCAATTACGACTTTATATTAATCAATTCTGACTTTATATCTTGCAATTCTGACTTTATATTTTGCAATTCTGACTTTATATCACTCAATTCTGACTTTATATCATGCAATTCTGACTTTATATCACAAAATTCTGACTTTATATCACGCAATTCTGACTTTATATCACTCAATTCTGACTTTATATCTTGCAATTCTGACTTTATATTTTGCAATTCTGACTTTATATCACTTAATTCTGACTTTATATCACAAAATTCTGACTTTATATCTCGCAATTCTGACTTTATATCACTCAATTCTGACTTTATATCTTGCAACTCTGACTTTATATTTTGCAATTCTGACTTTATATCACTCAATTCTGACTTTATATCACAAAATTCTGACTTTATATCTCGCAATTCTGACTTTATATCACTCAATTCTGACTTTATATTATTCAATTCTGACTTTATATCTAGCAATTCTGACTTTATATCACAAAATTCTGACTTTATATCTCGCAATTCTGACTTTATATCACTCAATTCTGACTTTATATCTTGCAATTCTGACTTTATATCACAAAATTCTGACTTTATATCTCACAATTCTGACTTTATATCACACAATTCTGACTTTATATCTCGCAATTCTGACTTTATATCACACAATTATAACTTTATATTACTCAATTCTGACTTTATATCTAGCAATTCTGACTTTATATCACAAAATTCTGACTTTATATCTCGCAATTCTGACTTTATATCACTCAATTCTGACTTTATATCACTCAATTCTGACTTTATATCTCACAATTCTGACTTTATATCTCGCAATTCTGACTTTATATCACACAATTCTAACTTTATATCTTGCAATTCTGACTTTATATCACGCAATTCTGACTTTATATCACACAATTCTGACTTTATATCACAAAATTCTGACTTTATATCTCACAATTCTGACTTTATATCTCGCAATTCTGACTTTATATCACAAAATTCTGACTTTATATCTCACAATTCTGACTTTATATCACGCAATTCTGACTTTATATCATGCAATTCTGACTTTATATCACTCAATTCTGACTTTATATCATGCAATTCTGACTTTATATCACAAAATTCTGACTTTATATCACGCAATTCTGACTTTATATCACTCAATTCTGACTTTATATCTTGCAATTCTGACTTTATATTTTGCAATTCTGACTTTATATCACTCAATTCTGACTTTATATCACAAAATTCTGACTTTATATCTCGCAATTCTGACTTTATATCACTCAATTCTGACTTTATATCTTGCAATTCTGACTTTATATTTTGCAATTCTGACTTTATATCACTCAATTCTGACTTTATATCACAAAATTCAGACTTTATATCTCGCAATTCTGACTTTATATCACTCAATTCTGACTTTATATTACTCAATTCTGACTTTATATCTAGCAATTCTGACTTTATATCACAAAATTCTGACTTTATATCTCGCAATTCTGACTTTATATCACTCAATTCTGACTTTATATCTTGCAATTCTGACTTTATATCACAAAATTCTGACTTTATATCTCACAATTCTGACTTTATATCACACAATTCTGACTTTATATCTCGCAATTCTGACTTTATATCACACAATTCTAACTTTATATTACTCAATTCTGACTTTATATCTAGCAATTCTGACTTTATATCACAAAATTCTGACTTTATATCTCGCAATTCTGACTTTATATCAATCAATTCTGACTTTATATCACTCAATTCTGACTTTATATCTCACAATTCTGACTTTATATCTCGCAATTCTGACTTTATATCACACAATTCTAACTTTATATCTTGCAATTCTGACTTTATATCACGCAATTCTGACTTTATATCTACAATTCTGACTTTATATCTCGCAATTCTGACTTTATATCACAAAATTCTGACTTTATATCTCACAATTCTGACTTTATATCACGCAATTCTGACTTTATATCACAAAATTCTGACTTTATATCTCACAATTCTGACTTTATATCTCGCAATTCTGACTTTATATCACACAATTCTAACTTTATATCTTACAATTCTGACTTTATATCACACAATTCTGACTTTATATCACGCAATTCTGACTTTATATCACACAATTCTAACTTTATATCACACAATTCTAACTTTATATCACACAATTCTAACTTTATATCACACAATTCTAACTTTATATCACACAATTCTAACTTTATATCACACAATTCTAACTTTATATCTTGCAATTCTGACTTTATATCACACAATTCTGACTTTATATCACGCAATTCTGACTTTATATCACACAATTCTAACTTTATATCTTGCAATTCTGACTTTATATCACACAATTCTGACTTTATATCTCGCAATTCTGACTTTATATCACACAATTCTAACTTTATATCTTGCAATTCTGACTTTATATCACACAATTCTGACTTTATATCACACAATTCTGACTTTATATCACACAATTCTAACTTTATATCTTGCAATTCTGACTTTATATCACACAATTCTGACTTTATATCACACAATTCTGACTTTATATTACTCAATTCTGACTTTATATCACGCAATTCTGACTTTATATCACACAATTCTGACTTTATATCACACAATTCTGACTTTATATCACGCAATTCTGACTTTATAACACACAATTCTGACTTTATATCACACAATTCTGACTTTATATTACTCAATTCTGACTTTATATCACACAATTCTGACTTTATATCACACAATTCTGACTTTATATCACACAATTCTGACTTTATATCACACAATTCTGACTTTATATCACACAATTCTGACTTTATATTACTCAATTCTGACTTTATATCACACAATTCTGACTTTATATCACACAATTCTGACTTTATATTACTCAATTCTGACTTTATATCACGCAATTCTGACTTTATATCACACAATTCTGACTTTATATCACGCAATTCTGACTTTATATCTCGCAATTCTGACTTTATATCACACAATTCTAACTTTATATCTTGCAATTCTGACTTTATATCACACAATTCTGACTTTATATCACGCAATTCTGACTTTATATCACACAATTCTGACTTTATATCACGCAATTCTGACTTTATATCACACAATTCTAACTTTATATCTTGCAATTCTGACTTTATATCACACAATTCTGACTTTATATCTCGCAATTCTGACTTTATATCACACAATTCTAACTTTATATCTTGCAATTCTGACTTTATATCACACAATTCTGACTTTATATCACACAATTCTGACTTTATATCACACAATTCTAACTTTATATCTTGCAATTCTGACTTTATATCACACAATTCTGACTTTATATCACACAATTCTGACTTTATATTACTCAATTCTGACTTTATATCACGCAATTCTGACTTTATATCACACAATTCTGACTTTATATCACACAATTCTGACTTTATATCACGCAATTCTGACTTTATAACACACAATTCTGACTTTATATCACACAATTCTGACTTTATATTACTCAATTCTGACTTTATATCACACAATTCTGACTTTATATCACACAATTCTGACTTTATATCACACAATTCTGACTTTATATCACACAATTCTGACTTTATATCACACAATTCTGACTTTATATTACTCAATTCTGACTTTATATCACACAATTCTGACTTTATATCACACAATTCTGACTTTATATTACTCAATTCTGACTTTATATCACGCAATTCTGACTTTATATCACACAATTCTGACTTTATATCACGCAATTCTGACTTTATATCTCGCAATTCTGACTTTATATCACACAATTCTAACTTTATATCTTGCAATTCTGACTTTATATCACACAATTCTGACTTTATATCACGCAATTCTGACTTTATATCACACAATTCTGACTTTATATCTCGCAATTCTGACTTTATATCACACAATTCTAACTTTATATCTTGCAATTCTGACTTTATATCACACAATTCTGACTTTATATCTCGCAATTCTGACTTTATATCACACAATTCTAACTTTATATCTTGCAATTCTGACTTTATATCACACAATTCTGACTTTATATCACACAATTCTGACTTTATCACACAATTCTAACTTTATATCTTGCAATTCTGACTTTATATCACACAATTCTGACTTTATATCACACAAGTCTGACTTTATATTACTCAATTCTGACTTTATATCACGCAATTCTGACTTTATATCACACAATTCTGACTTTATATCACACAATTCTGACTTTATATCACGCAATTCTGACTTTATAACACACAATTCTGACTTTATATCACACAATTCTGACTTTATATTACTCAATTCTGACTTTATATCACACAATTCTGACTTTATATCACGCAATTCTGACTTTATATCACACAATTCTGACTTTATATCACACAATTCTGACTTTATATTACTCAATTCTGACTTTATATCACACAATTCTGACTTTATATCACACAATTCTGACTTTATATTACTCAATTCTGACTTTATATCACGCAATTCTGACTTTATATCACACAATTCTGACTTTATATCACACAATTCTGACTTTATATTACTCAATTCTGACTTTATATCACACAATTCTGACTTTATATCACACAATTCTGACTTTATATTACTCAATTCTGACTTTATATCACACAATTCTGAGAAATGAAGTCAGAATTGTGAGATAAAAAGTCGCAATTACCTTTTTTATTTTTCATTCTGTGGCGGAAACAAGCTTCCATACTAGTACATTTATTTCATTGAAATAAAAAAAAAAGAATGTTAAGAATGTTTAGAAATTTGTGCTGGAAACCGAAAACGAGGAAGAACATCATTTTTTGATTTGATGTAGCAACCCTTTTTACGCATTTTTCACTGGTGTTTTTCTGTGGAAACCCATCATAGTTTATAGTAGAGCTAATCTCATGTTTTGCTGTCATGGGTCACTGGCTTTAATAACAGCTATTACACAGCTTGAGGAAAGGAAGTATAAACTTGTCGGCAGTCTATTAAATCATTGATTTACTCTCATCCAGTATCGGCACGCAGTTACGCAGAGGTCAAGAGGTCACTTCTGCTGAAATACGCTGAACATCACACGCTGAATCCGACATGAGGCTCTTCTTCTCTCTGTGTCTGATGGCAGCTGTCAGGAGTGATGTGGAATCATGCAACAGAACTCGGCATCATGGGAAGGTATGAAAGCAGACGGTCGTACGGCTCAGGTTTATTCAACATGACTCGGATGCAGTCCTCCATGAAAGACACAAATATCAGCGTATGAGACGTTTGACATGTGCAATGAGCATCTTATCGTGTCAAGATTTAAAGCAGATGACAGACTCTCTCACACACACACACACATTTATATACGTGTATAAATATATATAATCTTTTAAATTCTCCTTTATCTCACAATTTGGACTTTTTATCTCAGAATTGCGTGATATAAAGTCGCAATTGTGTTATAAATTCAGAATTGTGAGATATAGTCACAATTGTGTTATAAAGTCAGAATTGATTGATATAAAGTCGCAATTGTGTGTTATAAAGTCGAAAATGTCTGTCAAGTCAGAATTGCGTGAAATAAAGTCGCAATTGTGTTATAAAGTCGCAATTGTGTGTTATAAAGTCAGAATTGCGTGATAAAGTCGGAATTGTGTGTTATAAAGTCGCAATTGTGTGTTATAAAGTCAGAATTGCGTGATAAAGTCGCAATTGTGTGTTATAAAGTCAGAATTGCGTGTTATAAAGTCAGAATTGCGTGATAAAGTCGGAATTGTGTGTTATAAAGTCGCAATTGTATGGTATAAAGTCAGAATTGCGTGATAAAGTCGCAATTGTGTGTTATAAAGTCAGAATTGCGTGTTATAAAGTCAGAATTGCGTGATATAAAGTCAGAATTGCGAGATATTAAGTCACAATTGCGAGTAATACAGTCAGAATTGCGTGTTATAAAGTCAGAATTGTGTGTTTTAAAGTCAGAATTGCGTGTTATAAAGTCACAATTGTGT